>NC_087162.1:3415000-3432500 GCF_035594125.1 Scylla paramamosain | reverse complement strand
TATTGTGGCGTCACTTGAGGAGGACGAGGCAAGTTTGTTGTCAAAAAGGGATGTGTCGCCGTTACGTCCTCCTGGCGGGGGATATATGACCATAGTCCGGGGTCGCGATATTGCCCTCCAGAAGGTGAGGCAGAAGGAGGCCACGAAGGAGCAGGAAGAGGAGATAAGGAACAGCGAAGGGCAAATAAGGAAAGAGGAAAGAAATTTGATGGTGGATTGAGAGGCACAGACGAAAGAAAAAATGAAAGATAGGTGGGAAAAAGTTAAAAATGAGGGGAAAAAAAGATGACAAAGTGTGAAAGGGAAGAAATATGAAAGGGCAAATGAAAAGGAAGAAAGTTTGATTGTGAATTAAAAAAAATAAAAGCACAGACAAAAGAAAATGAGGAAAAAAGTGCAAAATAAGGAAGAAAATGTCAAGAATGTGAAAGAGGAAGAACATAAAAGAGAGTAAAAGACACGAGGAGACATAAACGAAGAAGGATGAAAAAAAATGAGGTAAAAGGCGAAAAATGGGTAAAAAAAAAAGATAACAAAGACGAAGTAACAGGAAACAGTAAATAGGGAAAGAGGAGGAGGAGGGATGTGATATGAAGGAAACATAAACCTGTCGAAGGATGATGAAGTAAGGAGGAAAGAGGGAAGAACTGAAAAGCGGAAAAGGGAATAAGAAGACTGATACAAAGGATAAGAAGGTAATGAAGTAAAAGGAGATGAAAAAAGAAATGGAAGGATAATCAATGAAATCGGAGAAGAGGAAAAAAAGGCCAGACAAACTAAGGAAAATAAAAAGGAAAACAATGTGTGTGTGTGTGTGTGTGTGTGTGTGTGTGTGTGTGTGTGTGTGTGTGTGTGTGTGTGTGTGTGTGTGTGTATGTGTGTGTGTGTGTGTGTGTGTGTGTGTGTGTGTGTGTGTGTGTGTGTGTGTGTGTGTGTGTGTGTGTGTGTGTGTGTGTGTGTGTGTGTGTGTGTGTGTGTGTGTAGGTGGGAGGATTGATAGGTAGGTGTCCGTCTGTTTGTGTTTGGGATTGCTAGGCTATTACTAGGAGGAGGAGGAGGAGGAGGAGGAGGAGGAGGAGGAGGAGGAGAAGCAGAGGCAGAGGCAGAGGCAGAAGCAGGAGCAGGAGCAGGAGGAGGAGGAACGGGAGGAGGAGGAAAGGCGGGAGGAGGAGGAAAGGAAGGAAGGGATAAGATAGAAGATGAAGACAAAAGGAAAGGTAGATATAGAAGAGAAGGAGGAAGGAAAGGAATATAGAGAGGAGAAGAAATACTAGTACAGAGAGTGAAGAGAAATACAAAAGAATACAAAGGAAAGCCAAACAGCAACAGATCTTTTGGTCCTTGCAAGGTTGTTTGGTAACTACTTCTAACTAGCTACAGGGAAGAAAGACAGGACAGCGTAGCAGAATGCTCTTCCCAACTCACCACTCCCTCCAGCTGGCGCTGGCATGGTAATAGTTGGGAAAATTACCATGCAGTATGGAAAAACTGACATGGAATTTTCATAGGTAAGGTTGAAAGGAAGTTCTACTATTCACCCTACGGTGAACTCTATACGCCTATCTGAAAGTTAATACAATTTATCATAAAACTGGTGTCTGTAAAATAAGAGTTTATTAGTGAATTTAGTAATTATTCGGACAAGAAGAGAGCTTGTTGGGGATTTGCTTTTAAATATTTATATATTTTATTTTTTAATGATTCAGTAGAATTGCTTGCTGTTTACGATTTATGCAGGAAGTTTATTCCATATATTTACTGTACGATTAAAGAAAAAATGTTTGGCCTCTTAGGATTTAAAACGTTTGGGTATAATCCTCGATCCATTATTTCTTGTTAGGTTAGAATGAGGAGGAGGAGGAGGAGCAGGAGGACGAGTCAGAATAAAAAAAAAGAATATAGAGAACAAGAGAAAAATAGAAGTATAGAGTGGAGAAAGAAGAGGAAGAGGAAGAACAGGAGAGATACGCTGGTGAAGTCAACCATAACCCAGTGAAGTCACGCAGCTCGCTACCCCGGCTGTTATCGGCGCCAATAATACGATAATTACCCGATTTGCACGTGCCATAACGCCGCGGCGCCTCTTTCATTCCCTTCGATATGGTGGCGCTAAAAGAGGAACACAAAATGAATACGCAATGCGGCCTTTAACTGCCTCAGTATTAATAATGGACGGAAAATAAAAAAAATTCAATGTTTTTTTTCTTTTTTTCGTTTTGGTATCGCTCGTTATATTGTTTTTATGCACCTATTACTTTTTCCCTTCCATTAATTAATCTTTTATTGCCATATAATATTATTTTCTGGGTTAACCTTTTTAGTTATATATTCAAGGATTTGTATATTAATTTGGTTGCTTAAAATTAACTAAATCTACTGAGTGACTGAATTACCTAAAGACTGGACAGGGAAAGATAGAAGACTATAATGCAGGACAAGAATGTTCACTAAACCTAAGAAGAAGTAAGAAGCGCGAGTGTTGGTGCGGCGCAGGTGGCGCCACCCTTCCAGAGATGGCCCTTCTCCCCCGCCTTGACGTCCCCAGTCACAAATAAACACCAACAATATAACAGTTACTACTGGCACTACTACTACTACTACTACTACTACTACTACTACTATTGCTACTACTACTACTACTACTACTACTACTACTACTACAAGTAATATTACAATTGATACTATCACTATCCCACCACCATCACTACCATCACACCACCATCATCATCACCATCACCTCAGCAAAAATAAACAACAACAGCAACAACATCAACAACACTAAGACCAACAAGAAAAAGAGAAACAACATCTACTACTTCTACTACTATTCCTACCACTATCACCACCACCACCACTATCATTCACCTAGAGTCCTTAAAAACTACTACTACTACTACTACTACTATTACTACTGCCTTATTCAAATGAAGGGACGTGTGCAGTACAGTACATTAATCATGACAGATCAAATGGTGGCAGAAGCTCCTCATAGCAAAATTAATGGCTACTCTAAAACAGCACAAGCAGTCCACGGGGGAAGGTAAAATAACACCTGGATTATGTTTCAATTACGATGCAAATTTCAGGTAAGAGACGCCATCACGCCGGGCCATATCATTAATTATCTACTATAATTTTACTATTGCTTAGTGCCACTTTTTGTCCGAAGGTAATGGTTAGCAGTCCTCTTTTTGTGCTAGTTCGGCAGTGGCAGTGCTGGTAGTGGTAATGGTAAAGGTAGGATGGTATTAGTACTATCATTATCATTATTATTATTTTTAGAATGGGTCTGTGCAGCGTCCAAAAAAATATAAAATGAAAGTAGAGGCGGTAATCGTGTGCATTTTTCTCCTCATTATGTAAATTTTGCAAGAAATAATGCGTTAGCTACATCCTGCTTTAATATTTTCAGCGTTACATTGGCGAGGGTCGAGAGGTTGTGGGAACGAGACGGAGGGGGGGGCGGTGACCAGAGGGAGGGGGAAGAGAGGGATGGGGACGAGAGGAAGGAGGGATAAAGGAAAGGTGTCGAGAAGGAATGGGGAAAGAGGGGTTGTAGGTCGAGAGGGAGGGGACGTGAGGGATGGGGGGCGAGAGAGATGGGGGTCCATAGTTGGGGGGGCGTGTTGGGGTGGTAGTGGTGGTCTAATTATATTGCTGCATTTTATCTTACCGTTGTCATTATTGCAATTTTGTGAATATTTTATCCACAAGGATTTCACGCACACGACGCAAAATAATAGAAAATTACAAGGGAAGTTGATGGTAGGAGTGCACTCACCACCACCACCACCATCACCACCACAGGTATCATCACCCTCTGCTACCATTTTTATTTTACTTTCAAGGGCTTCAACACCACCTACTACTTTACTTTTCTATCCACATACCACTACATCAATTTACACTCACGAAGCATCATACTTTAATCCACCACCACCACCACCACTATCACCAATTCCTCCTCCTTTTCCTCGTCCTTCACCATCACCACACTTTTATCACTTTACTACCACTAATACCACAAATGTACCACTCTACCAAAACCTACAATGAGCAAGTACAAACTCCCACACTTTCACTACTCCACTACTACCTACTGGCACACTACCACACTTCTGCCACGTCACCAGCACTTACTACCAGACCTTTGCCTCTTATCACACCTACCAAACTCTACCTCATCTACCTCAGCTAATTCCACCACATCACAACACTATACCATACCACGTCAGTACCTCCATCACCACCACCCGTCACCACCACCACCACCACCACCACCACCAGCAGAACGCATCATCCTCCTTCATCACTTATTCAGATCTGTGGCGGGAAATGGTATAAGTTTGCGAAGGTTTACTGTGAGATATGATATTACGACTCTCAGGGCAGCACCTTTTTCGTCCTCCTTGCCCAACTGTGTCCGCTCCTTCCCTCTGAGACACCACTTCCTTCCTTCTCTCTCTCTCTCTCTCTCTCTCTCTCTCTCTCTCTCTCTCTCTCTCTCTCTCTCTCTCTCTCTCTCTCTCTCTCTCTCTACCTGCTTACATCTACTTTCTCTCTCCTTTCCTTCTCCGTATTCGATATCTTCTTTCTTTCACTTCCTTACTTCATCCCTTCCTTTTTTTTCTCTCTCTATATACGAGTATATTCACATCTCCTTTCTTTCGCTTCCCTACAGCAAATCTTACCTATTATTTTTTTCTACTTGCACCTCTCCTGGTTTCCTTTTGTCTACTTCACCCCTTCCCATACCTTCCCTCCATCACTTGCTTATTTAGAATCTTCTCTTTATTTTCTCTTCATTCTCTGCTTACATCTCTTCCTCGTCTCTTTCACTTGTCTTCCTCAGATCCTCGCCTTTTCTTCCTTTCTTTCCTCAATGCGTTCTTTCTCTCTTTTAGTATTACTTGCATGTCTTTCGGATCGGACAAGGACAAGGGTGGTGTCACTGAAACTTTTGCTCCCCGTTAAGTAAGTATTCCATCCACTCAGGCGTGTAAAAGTATCGAGAACATTGCGAGGAAAAGGAGAGTTTGCAAGTTACACGTATGATTGATGATTGTGAATGATGATGATGATGATGACGATGATGATGATGATGACAGTGGTGGTGGTGCTCGTGATGGAATTGGTGGTAATGATGGTGATGATGATGAAGTTGATAATGGTAATTGTGGTACTATAAGAAAAGAAGTAGATAATCATTGCAATGTAGACAGAAAGAAAACAACGCAAAGACAAACGGACAGACAAAACCGAGAATATCACTCTCACACACACACACACACACACACACACACACACACACACACACCCTTACAGACAGGATGAGAGAATCAGGTAACGAGGAAGAAATTAAGCACCAACTGCATCAAGTACCAAGAAGAAAAACACGTGTCAGGTACTAAAGAACAGGTGAATACAATACTTCCGGAGGAGAACAGGTGAGGACAGAAATAATAACACAAGATCTTGCTACCCTATGGCAATAAAGAAGTGAACATGAGACACCTAGCACAATCACACTTATAAAGACACCTGGCACAATTACATTTATATAACACTATTACTTACCTATATACTTACACTCATACATCCATATATTTGTCCACCCACACCTCCTCATCCATCCATCAATCCACTCACATGCCTCTCATCACACCTGCACATCTACCTGTCTTAGAAAATATATTATCCACCAGAAACGCCAAACCTCAAAGAAAAAAAAATCCGAAGTTCCCATTTCACATTTTTTCAGTCCCCATTTTCTATTTTCCCCAGTCCAGGTATGAGCCCCGGTATAATTCTTCTTTTAAAGTTCAGTAGTTCTTCCACTCGCTCTTCTCTCCCACATTCTTGTCTCCCCTGAGTATCATGTTTTGCCAGTACACCAAAATGCTAATCATTCTCCCACTTTTACTGTTCTCGCCTGTCTTTGAACCTCCATTTTCCACTTTAAATTTGCTGGTCCAATTCGATCTCATTGGGACTAGATTTAATACTGAGTCTGATCAATAAATGAGAAAGAGAGAGAGAGAGAGAGTACAAACTTAAAATTCAAACTACTATATCAAATCATGAAACGCACCATATACTCCTAGATTAAATTACGAGAACTTCAAACATATTTCTTGAGACCTTAAAACCTCGAGTGCAGCACGTGAAAAATGATATCCTTCTTCCTTCATCAACAGCAACGTCTCTCGTATGGATGGGCGTGTGGGTGACATGACGTGGGCGGTCCGCGGCGTGGAGAGCGTGGGATGGGGACGTCACCATGCTTCACAATACACGCCACGCTCTTCCTCTTCGCAACTTTCTCCCCAACCCTCCCCGCCTCTTTCCCTTCCTGCCCTTCCAGCCCTTCCTGCCCTTGCCCCGAGGCCGAGTCGTGTTCCGGCATGCAAAACATTCTTGCAATTAAGGACAAAAGCAGAACTTGTGCCCTTTTCGTGGTGGATAATGACTAAGGCCCCACAATTCCATCAGGTTTGGGAAAATATTGTAGCTCACGCATAGACTTTTGACATTATCTATCTATCTATCTATTTACAGTGTATATATCTCTCTATCTATTGAACACACGCACAAGATCTTAATGCACGCAGGCTACATACAAGGTACACACATGGTAGAGTTCGGTATGAGATATTTTTCCTCCACTCGTTGGCTTTTTTTTTTAAAGAGAAAATTCAGTCATTCAGGTTCAGAATTCCATCCAAAATGAAAACATCGAAATCATTATCGAGGTTAAAAGGCGTGAAATAACTCTTCAGGGACATCAGGAGGCACAGGCCCGCATTAGCTGATGTGAGTGCCAGCGGCGAGGGGATGGGCGGCGTGTGTCTGTCTGTGTCAGTGTGTGTGCTTGCGTCGGGCAACAGGAGGCGACCTTAGCTTGTGTCTCGGTTCCTGTCTGCCTGAGTCTAATTTGTACCTGTATGTTGGTCTAGTTTTCCATCTCACAGTGTTTCTGGTTTTGTGTCTCTCAGTTTGTTCCTATACCTTTCTTTTTGTTGTGTTTTTTTTTTTGCTTTTTCTTATCTTGTGTTATTATCATTTACAGTTAGTGGCCTATACAATGGTTAGGTGTGTCGGTCAGACCAATACAGGTGTTCCCTCGAGACGTCTACATATCTTTCCCTCTCTTGCTTCACGTATTATGGTTTCTGTTTAAGATCTTTCCTCGCAGCATCATCCGGTGGGTATCTATGTATATTCCTTCAGTGTTGTCCAGTATGCACGCTATACATATTTCCAGTATGCAAGCTATGTATATTTCCAGTATGAACGCTATCCGTATTTCCATTCTGCATGCTATATAATTTTAATAACTTCCTATGCAATTTCTAAAACTGTGCCTGCGTGCTTGGTGTCCCACAGCGGCGGTCTGTGTCCTCGTCAATTTGCTGTCACTCCCACACCGACGGCCGCCCTTCAGCGCACTTTATTCCCGCGGGCCCCGATTCCTTTTAGGGTTATCGGCAGACATGGCTCACAATGCCCCTGCAGGGAAGCACAGTCCTCTAAAGGCACACCCAATCTTTGGATCGTTTAAAAATGTTCTCGCTGTCTCTTCCTCCATGTAAATCCCTGCATGGTTGTGGTTAATGACTTGACTATTAATACCGGTATGGACCTAATTACCTCATTTGAGTAACTACAGACCACATTGGTCAACAAAAAAGTAACTTATAGACATTTAACAGTTTGAATTACTCGGTGATTCCTTTTTATATCAGTGGTGCCTTTCGAAATTGGACTCTAAATCTACACTAGACCATTATATTGAGCGTGAGGGGAAGACAACAATTAAAGAGTTAAGGATAATGTTTCACAGCACGGTGGCTAAGGTTTTTGCAACGACAGCCACAAAACAGAACCAAAAAATTGTGCTGAGAAAACGCACAACACAAAATGACAGTGTTTTGAAACGCTTGAAGTTACCAAAGCGAGGATCATCTCCATTTGGTTCAGCGGATCAAGTAATTACGGATGATTGCTTAAATGACACGACGGACTCACACGGACGGAGGATGGACGTGCATATTTAGGGCTATTTGCCGCGGAGGCTCCACAGGTCTTTCAGGGTTGAGGACAATCAGGTGGTTTGGGGCCACGGTGTGCTTTCAGGGTCACTCAGCCACAGTCCGTGCCAAATCACCACCCGGTCACAAAGAATAATAGGAAAACTTTCACGATCACCTGGGAACACTACGCCTCGCTGTGACCCGCTCAGAGAAAATACCAATCTGGTCACATTACATGTCTAATGCGAGAGACAAAACTAGAGACAGACACTCAGAGAAAAACCAGAACTGTAACCAATATGAAACATAAGTGCATGCAGCAAAATATAAAAGCAGACAAAAAAAAATCGTCCTGTTCAAGATATGAGATTCTTCGTTGTCGTCACACACTGCGAAGGAATCATGAAATCTACCTCACCTGCACAAGTAAAGGCTGCGGCACTCCTGCGCACCTTGCATCTTAGACATAACATTACCTGCATTACTAAGAAAGATACCTGACTGATCCCCGTCCTCGCGGTACTACTGAGAAAAGCCCACATTTCTACACAGCTGGAGGCCGGAAATCCTCCACAAGCCTCCCTAAGCGTGTCAGCGCCGACTCGCAAATGGAAGTTATGCGGCTGAAGCTTCACAATGAGGGAGTTTAGCGGCGAAATAAGTCAACAAAGTGTATGAATTCAGGTGGATGATCCTGCCGTGGAGACAACTACTACGCTGGGAAACGATTCATGACTCAGTTTGTGTGTAGTTGTTGTGAGTATTAGACAACACGTGCAAGCAAGCAAACTCACACACACACACACACACACACACACACACACACACACACACACACACACACACACACACACAAACACACACACACACACACACACACACACACACACATACGAAAAAAAAAAAAAAAAGGAGAGACAAATCGAATCTTTTGTGCAGAGAAGGCAGCCTTTTGTTGGCGGGGAGGAAAACAAGAAAAATCTTGTAAATGGGGTTCAGCTAAGGTGGAATTAGATCTCGGGCCACAAATGTTGCAAAAGTGAAGAGACGGACTGCAGCCTCCAGGGGAACGTTTGGGACAAGTGGCTGGATGGCTTGACTGGACGTAGACCCCCATCACGCCTTCACATCCCTCCCTCTACCCCTTCCTCTTCACCCCGCCAACCCAGACCACTCCACTCGCAGGACCCTCTCCTCTGAAGTTCCCATTCCCGTTCCCGCTCCTGTCCCATGTCACCATCGCATTATTTTCTCTCCACGACCGCTCATGTGAAAAGGACGAGAGTTAAAGGGGACAAAGCTTTTAGAGAGTGTGTGTGTGTGTGTGTGTGTGTGTGTGTGTGTGTGTGTGTGTGTGTGTGTGTGTGTGTGTGTGTGTGTGTGTGTGTGTGTGTGTGTGTGTGTGTGTGTGTGTGTGTGTGTGTGTGTGTGTGTGTGTGTGTGTGTGTGTGTGTGTGTGTGTGTGTGTGTGTGTGTGTGTTCGCACGTGTTGCTTGGTGTCAACACGTCAAGTATCTAACGTAAACAAAACATTTCACGCATACCGTTTCCGTGTTCTGCTTCGCGACTCAATCAGCTCATGGAGAGAGAGAGAGAGAGAGAGAGAGAGAGAGAGAGAGAGAGAGAGAGAGAGAGAGAGAGAGAGAGAGAGAGAGAGAGAGAGAGAGAGAGAGAGAGATTCATGGTATTCTTTTTCCTTATCCCTGAGCCATAAGTGAGCCACACAATTACAACATGTAATTATGGCAACCTTCTGTTAAAAGTTCGCCGAGTAGGAATAAAAACCATTTGTTCTCTCGAAACTTCAGTCCATTATCGGTACGCGCCATAATGTAGATATGATCACTGAATGGAGGAGAAAGGAGGAGAGTCAAGAAAAGTGGAGATAATAAATGAAGATTCCTTGTTAAGCACAAATGTATTTAAATTGATTCAAGGGAATTAAGCAAGATGGAAATTAGCTTCTTTTAGTCAGAAAACAAGCTAGAACACGTACATTTTCTTTTAAACAATCAAGACAAAATCAGATTTAAGGAGACAAGAAACACTGGTTCACTAATAGAGTAGTGAATGAGTGGAACAATGTCAGCTAGAAGCAGATAAGTGCACACATGTTAGATAATTTCAAGGAGGTTAGATAGTGTTATGTTTGATGACGGCAGCTGCTTTGTGTGAGTCGACTAGCTTTTCGCAGTTTCCTTATCCTCCTATGTTTTTATGCTTCTATGTTCGTCGAATAATAATGAATTTTAAAGGGAATAGTATCTATAAAATGAGTTAAAATCTGCTTTAAAAAATAACCAAACGGATGGAGGAAGGAGTTTCATCGCCAGCTCCTTTGTCCTGCTCCTTGCAGTCGCTTTTTACAAGAGGCAGAGAATGGAAAGGTGGACAAAATAGTATAAATAATAGATGTGTTTGTCCAGAAGGAAAAAAAAAAAAAACACATCTACAAAAAAGCGCGCCCATCCATACAAAATGAGGTAATAAAATACATGTTCGCTCTTCGCATGAAAATACAGATTTCATATTTCACTCTAAGGAATTCTAGAGTGAAATATATGATGTGACAACAATTTAGTTGCCTTAGACTTATCTTTCCTTGGCTCTCGTCTTAAAAATAAAAGTTATGTTCAGGAAACAAATCATAATTACACTGAAAGTGCGCCATTCTTCTTGGTGAACCTTACGCGCACACCCACACACAAACGCACACGCATGCAGCCACGCATGCACGCACGCACACACACACACACACACACACACACACACACACACACACACACACACACACACACACACACACACACACAGAAAGAAAAAAGAAGACTACGATGGACCTAAAAAGGATGCTCGCTGTATTGCATCTCGTGCTAATATGACAATTTTTTTCTTTCATCTTTGTCCTAAGTCAAGACAGTGATATACGTCTGTCTTCCTTCTTTGTCCAGTATCTCTACCATAACTTAATTCAAAACTAATCTTCCTTTCCTCAAAATGTTTCCTATTACCTCATGTTTACTTCCTAATAGCTCTAAACTGTTTCTTATTGCCACAACAAAGTTTTCTCTTATTTCTAAAACATATCGATCACTCCACAATGTTCTCCGTTGGCGTGAGGTATTTACCTCTAGGTGTCTTTATTTATCTAACCTCTTTATTGATTTATTTATTTAAATTTCATGAGCTACACCGAGGATATCACAAATCTCTAATATCTCAATGAGGTCAATCACAGTCTGAGAACTACTATCAGGACTGGCTCGTCGTCGCCGTGCTCGTTTCCTCGCACCTAATGAACATCAACATAATAGCTGCACGTTGAAAACACACAAATTCATATAAAACAGGAATGGAATACCGTAATATATTTTATTAGAATGAATTGAATTACATTACTGCTGAAGTATCCACTGCCCGAGACATTCATATATTGAACACCAAGGCTAGCGAGAATAATTTAGGTAATACAAAAATAAAATGTAATATGTTTTTCTTACAAATACGATTCTAAACGACAATGCGATTCCAGTAAGCGCATTCTGACACACTGGTATATTGAAACGCTATGACTATGCGAAACACTGAAAACTTTCTTAATTCTTCGTATCATGGGTTTAATATTAATCCCTTGAAGAGAAAAGATTAAAAACATGACCGCTTCTGAGCCTGAATCGTTATTATATTGTCATTTTACTAAATAATACCAAAATTAATAATTGTTAACGTGACCTTTGTGTTCATCTATTTTCGAGCACACCATATGCACCTCTCTGGCTTTTATACACCACCACAAAAGGTCACGAATTACGCATCGCCAGAAATACCAAGGCGTGTTATTGAATAATGTCAAAGTGAATAGCTGTTGACGTGCTTCTTGCTACAATTGACTTGCAACTATTCTAATACAAAACTTTTATTTATTTACACCAAAAAACAAAACAAAAAGAAAGAACAAATTAAAGACAAATCATGAGTTATGGAACGCTACTTGTGCAAGGCCTAAAGAGACACGCCATATGAACTTCTAAGAAACTCCTCGCTAATTAGGTTCCGTCTAAGCCACGTGGACGATATCCTATGATACTAATGTTACGGCGAGACAAATTATTAAGCGACAAGGTGGTACTTACAGTGTGGCGGAGACGGAGGCCACGTGGCTGTAGTTAAGGAGGATCTGCAACGGGACATGACTCGCATATGGAGACATTATGGACATGACTCACATAATGACTCACATATGGAGTGAAAGAATATTAAAAGCAAAGACAGACACACACACACACACACACACACACACACACACACACACACACACACACACACACACACACACACACACACACACACACACACGTGCACAAAATTCAGTTATGCATATCTCCTCCCCGTCTAAAAGTTTTCGTGTGTGGTTCTTCGCAGTTTATCACGTATGCAAGCGAGTTTTGCCCTCCAAAAGAAGAGATAAATTCGTCCTCAAAGCAAGGTGCATCGTACTCCAAGAAAACCTTTTATAACTTCCCGCAAACACAAATCAGTGAATATATAATAATAACCTCAAAGAGAGTAAAAAAGAAAATAAAAAAATAAATGAAATAAAAATACGCAAGTATACACAAATAAAGAAACACAAAGACACGTAAAAGCATAAATAAAGAATAAATGAAGGGTTTCTTCTCCTCCAATCACCATGTCAGGTTAGGAAAAGAATAAGCATATTTTTAAGGCAAGGGAGAACTGACTAAGGGTTACGAAAATACATAAAAGGTAAGTCTGGTTGCCGCTACTGGCCACCCCACACCATCCCACCATAGAAAAAAAAAAAATAAATAAATAAATAATAAATAAATAAATAAATAAATAAAATTAGTAGAAAAGAGTTTGGGCAATTTACTTCTAAAGGTACTTCGATACTTCACTCTTGAAATGCACCAAGTAATAAGAGAGTAGAAGAGAAGAGAATCGTGCTAACAATTCCAGAGTTTGTAATACGACGTTAGATATTCTGGACCCAAACAAAGTGGCACATTCAATAACTAATCTTACGTGCAATAGATACGAATATATCGAGACAATTAATTTACTCAGCACCGGGCAAATTAATACACCTCTCTGCCCGGGTAAATTAGATCAACAACAATTATATACACGAGTCCTGCCAGCGAGGGACGCATAGGTAAGGGAGTATTGACACGTATTGGAACATTCACCGAAGGACTTTGACATGAACACCTGACGCTGCTGAGGCAAAAACTTCTTCACGTGACAAAGAGCCATCAATGCAGGAGCGAAATTCCAGGTATTGCAATGTGTGTTTCTGGATATTGTTCTTGTTAAATCACCTTCGTCTGTGTGGCTGATGTGAAGGACTGTGTGTCTCTGCGTGCATGTGTGTGTGTGTGTGTGTGTGTGTGTGTGTGTGTGTGTGTGTGTGTGTGTGTGTGTGTGTGTGTGTGTGTGTGTGTGTGTGTGTGTGTGTGTGTGTGTGTGTGTGTGTGTGTGTGTGTGTACGTGCGTGGGAAGAATGCATGGGATGGAATACATGTATGCGTTTTTAGATATTGTTTTAGCTTATATCATCTTATTTTGTGGCTCCTGCGAGAATAAAAGATTACAAAAAGATTGAAGAAAGTCTACACAAGGACACATTTTTAAGATAACAAACAGTATATATTAGCGATAAACAAAACCAGTCCCCCAAAAATTGATGCCGTGAATTCTGAAGTACTGTGTGAAGGAGGGAACTGAGTGATGTAATGTGTACAGTAAGCCAGTGTTAGAAGGAGGAAGGGTTCTGAATAGTGATGATAACAGTGTGGAAATTAAGGATGTGGAAGTGTAAAGTGGAGAGTGTATAATGGAGAAGATACGTCACATGGTGTACTGTGTGGAATAACTGTGTGGAAGAGGACACTACAACAAAATAATTTAGAAAGTATAGGACCAAAAAAAATTCATCCGGTAACAGAAACCTCCTCCTTAACTTAGGCAAAGATAACAAATAGAAAAAATTGACCTTCCGACAATAATAATACAAAAAGCAACATATTTATCTGCAATAATTTCATAGAGATAAACAATGGAGTTCCGCATCGCTACAAAGAGAAGTGAGGAAAGCAAACTTGGAAGTACGAATAACCTGCACAGCGTTGACGAATAATTCACACACCATTGTACTTTAAGAGGAGCGCTGCAACACACTACAGGCCCGACTTGCCCCGCCTCATTCTGGGTGTAAGGTGTTACTTTAATTAACGAAATGAAGCACCTTGTTTCTACCTTGAAAAAAAATAAATAAATAAAACATTCAGGCAATAATACATGGCCGTAGATAGAATTTCCAGAAAGCGAATCCCATCAACATCTCACATTAATTCCAGTTCACCAAAACGAAAAGAATTTGTTATCTCTCTCTCTCTCTCTCTCTCTCTCTCTCTCTCTCTCTCTCTCTCTCTCTCTCTCTCTCTCTCTCTCTCTCTCTCTCTCTCTCTCTCTCTCTCTCTCTCTCTCTCTCTCTCTCGATGGCATGCAAGTTAGAGAAGCAATCGACAGAACTGAAGGTAAAAAAACTCGAAACGAAAAAGAAACTTCGACTCCGAGCGACACAACACTTGAATATTTCACCTTCAGGAGTGGGAGGACGTAAATATAAACAAAGAAAGAGAAAGAAGAATTCAGGTAATAAATTCACCGGTACAAGATTACAAAAACAAGAAAAAAAAATGAAAACGAGCCCCCACCCAAAAAAAAAAGAGAAAAAACAGAAAGAAAAGAAGAATGGCACACGCCGAAAAATATGCAAGCAGAAAACAAAAGTCGAAAGGGAAAAGGAGAATGCAGAAAAGCAGGAATGGTGGCAGTACAAGGGGAAAAATGGAAAGTAGTGTGAAGGGTTAAAAAAAAAAAAGTTAAAACAACGAAAGCGGAAGGAAAAAGGAAGGGTTAATGAGCAGAGGGAGAGAAACTGCCATGGGGTGACGCAGAAAAAAATGTACTAATGTGAGAAGAAGAGAGTACATGAAACAGGGGGAGAGAGAGAGAGAGAGAGAGAGAGAGAGAGAGAGTGTGTGTGTGTGTGTGTGTGTGTGTGTGTGTGTGTGTGTGTGTGTGTGTGTGTGTGTGTGTGTGTGTGTGTGTGTGTGTGTGTGTGTGTGTGTGTGTGTGTGTGTGTGTGTGTGTGTGTGTGTGTGTGTGTGTGTGTGTGTGTGTGTGTGTGTGTGTGTGTGTGTGTAAGGGAACAGAGGCTGAGAGGAAGACAAATATTCTTAGAGAAAGGACCTAAAAAAAAGACAAAGGAAAACAAAGAAAACGTAAAAGAGGGAAAAAAAGGATGAAAGAACCAAACACAATCTCTCTCTCTCTCTCTCTCTCTCTCTCTCTCTCTCTCTCTCTCTCTCTCTCTCTCTCTCTCTCTCTCTCTCTCTCTCTCTCTCTCTCTCTCTCTATATATGCACATTCCTCTTCAAAACTACGAAAATTCACCTTTATTTTATATTTATACATGATAGAAGTTAAGAAGATAGAGTAAAGCTGTTAAATATGTGTAAGTGGCTTCAGATGATTATTTCTCGCATCATAATATTGAAGACAAAGAAAACAATAATTATAATCTACATCTTTGAGCGTGTGTGATGATGTGTGTCTACGTGCTCATATGTAAGCATATATGTTTATAAATAATGCAAATAATACATTAATTAGAGTATTTAAAAGCAAAGCTCATTAATTCTAGAAATGTTGACTTTACCAGAATTATGTGTTGGCGAGAGAGAGAGAGAGAGAGAGAGAGAGAGAGAGAGAGAGAGAGAGAGAGAGAGAGAGAGAGAGAGAGAGAGAGAGAGAGAGAGAGAGAGAGACGGACAGACATAAAGAAGCAATCATACGCACATACAAATACAAAGACAAGCTAGCAGAGAGAGAATAAAAGAGTAAACGGGCAAAACACAATAAAAAATAAAAAGCTTATTTTATAAAACAAATTTGACAAAAAAGAAAGAAAAGGAGAGAGAGAGAGAGAGAGAGAGAGAGAGAGAGAGAGAGAGAGAGAGAGAGAGAGAGAGAGAGAGAGAGAGAGAGAGAGAGAGGATGCCTAAGTCGCAGATGAAGCTGGCGTAGGCTCAACCGTCACCGCTGTTGTTACATACACAAAAGACTGCGTTGTGTCAATTTTTAAATATATAGTTCACAAACTTTTATAATACCTCTACAAAACAACATTGAGCTTTAAGAGAGAGAGAGAGAGAGAGAGAGAGAGAGAGAGAGAGAGAGAGAGAGAGAGAGAGAGAGAGAGAGAGAGAGAGAGAGAGAGAGAGAGAGAGAGAGAGAGAGAGAGAGAGAGAGAGAGAGTCAAATTACCTGGCGAAAGACTTTACTGCTAATGACGGCATCTTTATCTGGCGATAGTGAGCAGCGGGCCAGGTATGAAGGGCCATTACCGTGAGGGAAGGACCCGCTAAATATCCGCCGCCGGGTCACACCGCCTCACCCGTACACAAAACTGCAGTACGAATTTCAAGCCTTTGTGAAAACTGAGATTTTTCCCGCAGATGTTTATTTATTTATTTATTTTATTTTATTTATTTATTTATTTTTTCATTAAGAAGTATTTTAGTTATTCATTTTGTTTGTATATTTCTTTTTATTTTTTTAATTAAGACATATTTTACCTGTATATTTTTCTAATAAGATGCATTTATTTTATCTATTCATATTGCTCGTATATTTCTAGGATGAAGACATACTTTACCTAACACAGTAACATTTTAGAACAAGTCGAAAAGTGGAGATGGAAAAAAAAAAACACTTTTCAAATATTACTCGAATCAGCATGAAATACGCCATCAAAAATATGCAGATCCGTCGATAAGAGTAAAGCTTGGAATCACCCAAAATTTCATGGGAATATTACGACACCATTTAGTTAGAACGCCAACACACAGACGTGCATTGGCGTCAGCTGTTAAGGAAAATAAATCACAGCATGGGCCTTTGATGAGTGACAAGACTCTTCCTCGCTTCAGATCTTAAAACTAAAGCATATTTCAGTTAAGAGGCCAAGTGGTATAAGTGAGTGAGTGAGTGAGTGAGTGAGTGAGCGAGTGCGTGCGTGTGTGCGTGCGAGTGAGATATATGAATGAGCAAGATGTCTTCATCCACGCTCGCTTGCCATCTGCTGCCTAAAATGCGACGCTGATGCCAAACTTTCTCACTTATTTCGTGGATTTTAAGCTCTGTCGGTCTTTCTGTCTCTTCAGATTTTCTCTCTTTTTTGTTAATTGCATTTCTCTCTCTCTCTCTCTCTCTCTCTCTCTCTCTCTCTCTCTCTCTCTCTCTCTCTCTCTCTCTCTCTCTCTCTCTCTCTCGGTGGTAACACTGTGAAGGGTATCTGGGTGCGCCTGACGAAATTGGTTGATAGTTAAGAGTTGTAAAGAGGTTGATCTTGAAATTTAATGCTATAGTTTTTTATT
>NC_087162.1:3400000-3410000 GCF_035594125.1 Scylla paramamosain | reverse complement strand
ATATATATATATATATATATATATATATATATATATATATATATATATATATATATATATATATATATATATATATATATATATATATATATATATTTTTTTTTTTAAATTTTAAATATAGTGTATATACATATGCAAGTACACACGTGCACAAACATCCGCATAATGATACGTACAGACACACATACATACATGTATACATATATATATATATATATATATATATATATATATATATATATATATATATATATATATATATATATATATATATATATAACAAACATAAGCAAAAGGAAACATACGTATAAGCTGATAGATACAGAAAGCAAACATACGCGCACATAAGTATATACATACATACATACACACTACGCACAAAAGCATACATACATAGATAAGCACACACACGAGTACACACAACTATAAATACGCACATACATATGAGTATGCACGCATTTAACCAAAACATATACAACAGAGTATACTAAGAGGGCGGTCATAGATATTTATTTCTTATAATTAATAAGCAGGGTATTTTTTAGCTGACTTTTGAAACAACTTAAGCGAGTGTTAGAAGTGGTGGTTTCTGGCAGACTGTTCCAGTATATGCTTACTCTGAACAAGACACTTTGCTGTGCACGTGATGTCTGACACGGTGGTATGCGCAAAGTGTTGTTTGGGCGTGTGTTGCAGGTTTGTGGCATTGGTGTCAAGCCAGAGTCTATTAGAGATGAGTATATAGATTTATGTGCAAATATTTTGGTTAGTAAGAGAATAATGCCTTTAAGTTTTCAAATTTTAAGGTCCATGAAAATATTATTTGTGTGATCAAAACGTTTTTTTTTTTTATGAATAAATTTTCACTAAAATTCTTATAGGCACCTCCCCATAAGGCAAAGCAGCACAGTAAATGAGGATATACTGAAGTGAAGTAAGTTTGGTGTAAACAACCTGAATTTTAAATAATTCCTCAGATGACATACGACTCCCGTTAATAATAATACTTTAGATGTTATTCTGTTGATATGACTTTTCCACTTCAACTTGTTATCTCTAAGTATGCCCTAGAATCTGTATTCAGAAACTTCATATGATACAGTATTATCAATCTTAACTGATGTATGTCCTGGATGGGTCACGCGAGGACTAGAAATCATAAAGTAGGTTTTATTGATTATAAGAGTGAGTTTGTTGCTCTTCAGCTACTTCGATATATCAACTAATACATTTTCTTTAAATGAATTAAATATTTTTCAGGTTACGGCCTTGAATAAAAATTGCTGTATTATCGTAGATAATAAAATTAAAGAAAAAGAAAATAGAACAGCATATAATAAAAATATATATATATATATATATATATATATATATATATATATATATATATATATATATATATATATATATATATATATATATATATATCATAATAAAATAAAATGAAAGCAAAACAAAATAATAAAATAATATAAAACAAATAAAAAATAGATTGAAATACAATTCTATTCTGTCCTATTTTCTCTTTTATTTTAAGAAAGACACAATAGGACGAAATATAATAAAATCAAGGGAAAAATGCATAAAACAATACAATAAAAGAAAAGAAAAGAAAAGAAAACATAATATAAAATGAGAAAAAAATTGAAGAGAATAAAATAAAAAGAAGGGATAGAAGGGATTAGATAAAACAAAAAAAGCAGAATAGAATAAAAGGAAATATAACAAAATATCATGAAAGAAAACAAGATAAAACAAAATAAAATAAAATAAAAGCAAGAGAAAAAGAATGGACAAAAATAAAACAAAGGCAACATGAATGGATAAAAATAATAACTATAGAATAGCGTAAAATGAAATAGAAGAAAAAACAGCTGAAATCATAAAAAAAGAAAATAGAAGAGAAAAGAATAAAAGGAGAGAAAAACAAGAACAAACTAGATTAAAATAAATGAAAAAATAAAACAGAAGAGAATAAAATGACAGAGAGAGAGAGAGAGAGAGAGAGAGAGAGAGAGAGAGAGAGAGAGAGAGAGAGAGAGAGAGAGAGAGAGAGAGAGAGAGAGAGAGAGTGTTTGTGTCCCAATACAGGTTTAGATGTCTCCTACCACCGTCCCAAAAACACACACACACACACACACACACACACACACACACACACACACACACACACACACACACACACAAGGGTTTCCGATCAATTCCCAATCAGAGAGGGATTTACCGAGGTATTTATGGTATGCAATGCGCTCAATTCAAAACACACACACACACACACACACACACACAACACACACACACACACACACTACCTTCCTCACTCCGATAACACGAGCCATCCATTAAATTCTGACCCAATACCCTAATACTACACATCCAACACACAAAACTCAAATCTTACGCTGCAGGAAAAGAACGTGTGACCCCAGCACGTTTTCTGTTCACTCGCCTCACTCATTCCTCACTTCTTTCTTGCCCGAGTCTGTGTACGAGACAAAAAATGAAGTGGATAAGCAAGATCGTTACGGTGTTTATTTCTTCTTTCCATCATTTCTCCAGCGATATTGTCTGTAGTCCACGTCCCTTTTTTTTTTTTTTTTTGGGGGGGGATTCATCGCAGGTAATCACTTATCCTCCAATTTTGGATGACCCTTTCGACTTTTTTTAAGGGCTGGCAGCTCAGTGGATTTTTTTTTTTTCGTTCGTTAGTTGTTCAAGGCTTGTATCCCTCTTATATAGAAAAAAAAAATCAGTATGGTAGTGGTGGTGGTGGTGGTGGTGACGGCGGTGAATGTGAAGGTCATGAGTTGTAATGGTGACACGTGTAGGTAATGGGCAGGTAAGGCCAGCTGTGCCAAGATTGTTAAGCTCTTGTTATCATGTGCAATAGTTTGTGAAATCACACACACACACACACACACACACACACACACACACACACACACACACACACACACACACACACACACACACACACATATTTGCTGTAAATTTTTAAAGTCTTTCGAGCAGCTTCCTATTTAATAAACAGCTTTTTGTTATCATCATTATCATCATAATATATAATTACATAGATTATATATACTCAAACTCTCTCTCTCTCTCTCTCTCTCTCTCTCTCTCTCTCTCTCTCTCTCTCTCTCTCTCTCTCTCTCTCTCTCTCTCTCTCTCTCTCTCCATGTTGCTCAGTCACTAATTATCACTGAATTGAATTTGCAAGTGAGACTTACAAAGGAGCTGTTTTCGGCATTAATTAAGCGACCCAGCGCAATGACAAGTCTGCCTGTTTGTTCCTCTTTTCCTTTCCATCTCTCTCTCTCTCTCTCTCTCTCTCTCTCTCTCTCTCTCTCTCTCTCTCTCTCTCTCTCTCTCTCTCTCTCTCTCTCTCTCTCTCTCTCTCTCTCTCTCTCTCTCTAACAATTAAGTTCCTCCTTGCCTCCCACGAATTGTTTGTTCCAGGTAGATCCGTCTCTCACTCCCATTGTTCCGTCCCTCCATCAGTGTGTTTACTCTTGCAGGCGGTTCCCTCGTGGCGATGCTGCTGCTGCCTTGGTCCCTTCTTGCGCCTGCCCCTTTTAGAGAACGCAAGCTTGGAGGGCCGCGTGACTTGCTTACAGTATATCACATGACCCTTATGAAGTATTGACATTTATCCTCTATTTTTTTTTCTTTCTCTTACTGTTGTGTGTGTGTGTGTGTGTGTGTGTGTGTGTGTGTGTGTGTGTGTGTGTGTGTGTGTGTGTGTGTGTGTGTGTGTGTGTGTGTGTGTGTGTGTGTGTGTGTGTGTGTGTGTGTGTGTGTGTGTGTGTGTGTGTGTGTGTGTGTTTTGTTTTTATGTAACTTGATCCATTTGTTTTACTTGTCCTTCTCTTTCTTCCCCTTGTTTTTTTTTTTTTTCTCGTTCCTTATTATATTTTCTTTTTATTGAAGTTTTCTTCGATATTCTGTTCTTCATTACTAACTTTTCCCAATAATCACCTTAAAATTTTCAGTACAAGTTTTTGTATTAGAGCCCCTTAAATTGTTCTGTAGCCTAGAAAAGAAGCAATTATCATTATATTGCTTACTTTCTCTATATCCATGCAAACAATATGTACAGACGGCTCCCTATTTGATGAAGCAGTTTTCCTGCCTATATTTATAACAAAAGCGACATCCGTCATCTTTTTTCATGGTAGCTGTCATTGGCTAGAGCTGCGAGAGAGAGAGAGAGAGAGAGAGAGAGAGAGAGAGAGAGAGAGAGAGAGAGAGAGAGAGAGAGAGAGAGAGAGAGAGAGATTTTAGATGGAGGTGATAGGGAGAGTGTGTGAAAAATATAGAAACAAGGAGGGAGTGGGGATGGGGAGGCGGACATGGAGTGGGGTTGAAAAATGAGGTGTAGCTTAACGGACACGTCAAGACTACTGGCCTATGATATTTACCTATTAAAATCCCTTGAGTTAACATGTGGGTTTACCTAAAAATAAGGGTAGAAAGGATGCTTCATCAAGCAGGGAGCCGTAGGAGTACATTCACTAATCTAAGCGAATATACATTCATACATATTCGAACATACATACATTCATATATATATATATATATATATATATATATATATATATATATATATATATATATATATATATATATATATATATATATATATATATATATATACACGCAGAAACAACTGAAGTAATGCGTATACACATATGCACACACACACACACACACACACACACACACACACACACACACACACACACACACACACACACAGGATCACAAGCAAACAAACAAACAAAGGAACAAACACGCTGATGAAGTTTTGATTTGTACACGCAGATTGGCTTGCACACACACACACACACACACACACACACACACACACACACACACACACACACACACACACAGGTAAAAAATAACTTACATAAAAGGTAAATTAAACAATAAAGTAAACACACACACACACACACACACACACACACACACACACACACACACACACACCAAGTAGCAGTTTGAGAGTTAAACCCCAATTATACAGCTTTGTGACTCGTCTCTGATCTGCGCCACACACACACACACACACACACACGGCAGTTAAGCTTGTGGGGAGTGTAGTGCTAACACCACACCACACCACACCACCACACCATACCAGACCATAACACACCATCACATACCATACCATACAACACCACACCCACACCACACCACACCACGGTATCCTTAGCGCCCCGACCTCCCCATTCCCCCCCCCCCCCCGAGCACTGTCAAGCCCCTCCGACACCCGCCCCGTCCCGCCGCGGTTAAGGTAACAATTTTCCGTCACATATTTAGCGTAATTTCGAGGGTTTCGCCGGTGTTTCCAGACGATTTAAAGGCTTGCTATGTAGGAGTAGGTGGAGGAGGTAGGGACGGAGGGGAGAGGAGGAGTGTGAGGGAGAGGGAAGAGGAGGAGGACGTACGGAGGATTGGTGGAAAAAAACTACTTCGGCTCCATATCACGATTTTTTCTTTTTATTAGTGGAGTTTGTATTGTTTTGATATTTAATTTATTGATAGAGAAGTAAAACAAGTTATAATATGCAATGAGATCTTGTCTAGCTGTGTTTTTGTTTCTCGTTAAAATAACACTTTCGTCATTATATATATATATATATATATATATATATATATATATATATATATATATATATATATATATATATATATATATATATATATATATATATTTTTTTTTTTTTTTTTTTTTTTTTTTTTTTTTTTTTGTCAGCACATCTAGGATTACTTTAATGTTTAATTTAAGACTTTAAAAATATAACAAACTTATCCTAAGTAATAATATTCAATAAAATCTAGTCTACCTATTAATATTTTTTTTTAAATTTAAAATAAGACCGTTGCCAAATTTGAAAAATTATTTTCTTTATACGACGAGGAATTCATGTTTTCTTTATTTATCCGGAAAGTATAGATTTTTTGCATTCATAATATGTAATATATTCTAGTCTGGCTGTGTTTTCCATCTCGATATTATAAGGTTTTTGTGGCCCCGTTCATAAAATTTACAGATCGTTTCTTCAATTTTTCTCTATTATTATTCGGGCTGGAAATGTTTTTATATTCCACATATTTATTAAAGTATTTATCAAGTCAGAATATATAAGGCATTCAAGTCTAGCTCCGTTTTTTCGAGGGGTCGATTTCAAAATGAATTACCATACGTAAATTAAGTGTGACGTCATCAGTGACGTCATCAAGGTACCGAGATCTGGGATGTCATTCCATTCCAGTGTCTTTACGTCAACGTTCAGTGTTTTAGTTAAGTATATGGCAGGTCAGAATATATAGTGCAGAACAGTCTGGGCATCTTTCTTCTCATTAGTTTCAAAATGAATTGCCTTACGTAAAAATAAGCGCCGAGACGGTAATTTTTTCTACCTCCCTTCCTGCCTGTACATCAATATTCAATTAAACCTCCGTGTGTTTCCAAACTCAGACGTGTAAGAAAGCCAGAATTAACCACGAAAATAGACAAATAACCCCCATATGTCTACTGGGAATTGTTTCGATGATAAGACCGGCTGCCTTTCACGGCAGCAGTCACGGGAGTACGGAAAAAATGAAACGCAGGTGTGTGTGTGTGTGTGTGTGTTACACTGTATGTACTGTCCAGAGAGAGAGAGAGAGAGAGAGAGAGAGAGAGAGAGAGAGAGAGAGAGAGAGAGAGAGAGAGAGAGAGAGAGAGAGAGAGAGAGAGAGAGAGAGAGAGAGAGAGAGAGAGAGACTAAAATTTTAAAGGATTTTAGACAAATGCAATGAGAACAATGGGTTAAACGACAACGATAGTAAACGGTATGAGACCAAGTGTGATTATAGCTTCGTTATCTTCACCTACTTCAACTTCTCTCTCTCTCTCTCTCTCTCTCTCTCTCTCTCTCTCTCTCTCTCTCTCTCTCTCTCTCTCTCTCTCTCTCTCTTAACACACACACACACACACATAGCTTGGAGCTATGAGCACGTGAAGGGTGGTGGTGAGAGCACAGCATTCCCTTGGGCTTACGGATTAGTTACTGGAAAGCCAGAGAAAGACGAAAGATATAAGAAGCTGTCCTGCCATTACAATTTTAACAAAGTAATCGTAAATATCACGATTTTTAGTCTTTATTTCCAAGAAATTAATTACCAGAGAGAGAGAGAGAGAGAGAGAGAGAGAGAGAGAGAGAGAGAGAGAGAGAGAGAGAGAGAGAGAGAGAGAGAGAGAGAGAGGTGGGGGGCCGTTTTACAATGAGGTGATAGAGAGGCGGTATGAGAAATATAGAAACAAGGAGGGAGTGGGGATGGGGAGGCGGACATGGAGTGGAGTTGGGAAAGGAGGTGTGGCTTAATTGACACGTCACGACCTCTGGCCATTGATATTTACCTGTTAAAATCCCTTGAGTTGCCATGTCGCTCTAGCTAAAAATAAAGGTAGGTAGGCTGCTTCATCAAGTAGGGAGGCATACGTACATGCAGTGCCCTAAATGTTAAACGACCAAATCATGAGCACAGTTAATATTTGTTCCAGTGGTTTGTGTTGTCCTCATGTTTCGTTTTGGTGTTATTGTTATTGTGCTCTGTTTTTTTTTTTTTTTTTTTTTTTTTTTTTTTTTTTTTATCTCTCGAATTGTTTTCCTTGATGATCTTGGATTTTCTCATTCTCGTTCTTCTTGTTCTTGCTTCTCCTCTTCCTGATGTATTTTCTTTTTTTTTTTTTCATACTGTACTCTATTTCACTGATATTTTCTTATTCTTCTTTTCAATCACTTCCGCTTTTCTCTTATCTTTCGTTTTCTTCGATCTAATGACAGGTTTTTTTCAGTAATCCTCATTCTGCATTGGATCTCGTGCCACATCCCCGTGTTGTTTGTTGCGAGGCGTAATTGTCGAGTGAAGTCGCTGGATTAAAATATCAGCAGGATTACTTTTGCATACAGATGAAGCGGATTATTGGCTCTCAGTACGAGTATTAGTCATTCTTAACTGGCGTCAACTTGTTTACAGTCACAAGCTTCACTGTGATGTGCAAATCTTTTTTGTTGAATCTATATTGCATGACAAAAAATGGTTTCCACTTTTTTTTATTTAAATGAAAATAACTGATAATTTGATTAGAGGTATGGACATTCTTCTTCATAAGAAAATTTTTTTTTTCATTTAGCGTATGAAAAAGGGCTTCTCTACATAGTTTTCTACAGAATGTTACAGTTCGAGTCACTGAATTGGACGGAGTTCTGTGGTTTCAGGCACCAAACCAATTACTGTGCGGCACCAAGACTGTTTGTTATTTTATACTAGATGAACAATGGGAAGGTGGAAAAGGCGCAAGAAAGTCACCAGTATGAGAACCAATTGCACAAACGCTAAATGTTAGGTCTATATATACGAAATAGAGCCATAGTATGATCTCAATATATCGCATTGTGAACCTCGCATGTAAGCAACATTTTCCAGTTAGTTAACCCAGTAACGGGAACATTGCGCGGGGGAAGGAGGTTAACTCAATGAATTTATTTGCGTCTGGATCAGTGATTGAGCATCGAGTATAAATTGTTTAATCAAAATGCTGATGATCCATCTGGCTTGAAATTGGCAATCAAGATCCATATATACATGTAATTTTCTTCTCATTACTTTTCCTCTGACTTGTGCTTTTCCTTTTTTTTTTCACTCGTTTTTTTCCTTTTTTTGTTTAAGTTCTCGTCCTTATTTATTTTTTTCTGGTCTTCTTACTTCGTCCTCAAGAGATACGACTGTTGGTCTAAACATTTCTTTTTTTAAGCTAGAATCTTATTAAATCACCATTGTACTTCTCAGACGATAATTAAGAAACATCGTCAAGTTGAAAGAAATCTTAACTTACACATTTTCCTTATTATGATTTGCCGTAACAAACTCAAATCTTCATCCTAGACTTTACTATGTCTCTTGTTTTCTTTGTCTTCATCACCCGCAAGGTTAATAATACTCATTCTCTTTCACAACCATTAATTATTTTTGTCATAGCTAATTCAACCTTATTTTTCTCCCAAAACTTTACTCTTCGCCTCTGCTGTCCCTCCGTCTTCATCAGCGCGGCCCCGACACTCCCTCCCTTCATTGTTCTCCCTCCCTCCATCTTTCATTCCCTCCATTCATCACTCTTTACTTCCTCCCTCTCTTTTTTCCCCTCACTCATACTTTCTTTTCACAGTGAATGGCCGCCTGACCCTTACGTGTCTCTTCTCCTTATTCTCATCTCTTCTGTCTCTCTCCTTCGTTCTTTCTTCCTCCTTCATTCCTCCTCCTGACCCCATCGCCCTCTTCCATCTCATCCTCCTCTTTTCCCCGCTTCCCCATTTTTCCTTTTCCCTCGTCCGCTACTTATCTGACTTCTCTTTCTCTTCCCCTTCTCCTCTTTACTTTCTCATGCCTCCCTTTCGTCATTTTTCTTTCTCGTTCCCTCCTTAGTTAAGACCATTCTCTCTCTCTCTCTCTCTCTCTCTCTCTCTCTCTCTCTCTCTCTCTCTCTCTCTCTCTCTCTCTCTCTCTCTCTCTCTCTCTCTTACTCTATTTTTATCACTATCTCCACCTCTCCTTCCATTTCCTCCACTTCCCTTTTCATCCTTTTCGTTCCATTCTCTTAGCTCACAATTATTTCATGCCCTCTCTCTCTCTCTCTCTCTCTCTCTCTCTCTCTCTCTCTCTCTCTCTCTCTCTCTCTCTCTCTCTCTCTCTCTCTCTCTCTCTCTCTCTCTCTCTCTCTCTGTATAATCTCATCTATCGTCTGCTACTCTCCTCATCTCATGTCATCTCAGATTTTTGCTCCCTCTCTATCTTCGCCCTTCTCCTCTCGCCAGTACTTTTGGGGAGTGTCTTTTGGTGTCATTTGATATGCTCTTGTTCTCCAGATCCGGCCCAGGAGACAAGTCACATCCTCGTGTTGCTTCCTCTCTGGTGAGGTACATCTAGGCGCTTACTTTTTCTCTTTTTT
>NC_087162.1:3380000-3397500 GCF_035594125.1 Scylla paramamosain | reverse complement strand
CACACACACACACACACACACACCTTTTGTTTATTCCTGTCTTTAGAAATAACTACTAAAAACTCTCTCTCTCTCTCTCTCTCTCTCTCTCTCTCTCTCTCTCTCTCTCTCTCTCTCTCTCTCTCTCTCTCTCTCTCTCTCTCTCTCTCTCTCTCTTCCTTCACCCTTCCCTTCTCTTTCATAATTCTATCCTTCTCTTCCCTCCCTCACCCTTCCCTTCCCTTCCATCTTCTCTCCTTTCTTATCTTCGTGTATCCAACCATCTATCTGTCCCCTTCCCTTTATACATAAACTAAGTAAATAAATGAGTAGGTAAACTGATACAGAAATAATCATTCAAGTCACTGGGAGCGTTGGTTAATCAGTCAGTTCGTAAGTCAATTAGCCATACAGTAATTAGTCAGTCTGTCAGTCTTTTAGTCTGTTAGTCTACTAGTCAGTCAGTTGGCCGGTCAGTCAGTTCATCATTTAGTCAGTCAGTCAGTCAGTCAGTCAATCAATCACTCAGTCAGCCTGTCAAGCAGTCAGTTGGTACTTACTTAGTTATTCAGTCAGTCAGTCAGTCAATTAGTCAGCTGGTGTTTAGCAAGTCAGTCTGTCAGTCCGTCGGTTGATTAGTAATTTTCTTTAACCATTCAGTTAGTTGGCTAGTTATTCAATTAGTTATTCATTCATTTATTTATCCAGCCAGCCAGTCAGCCAGCCTACGAGCCACCCAGCCAGCAAACCAATCAGCCATTCAGTCAGTCAGTCAGTCAGCCAGTCAGTCAGTCAATCAGTCAGTCAGTCAGTCAGTCAGCCAGTCAATAAATAAATAAAAGAAATAATCATTCCCCCCTGGCGTGGCCGCGTGGGGAGAGGGTGGCCCGACATCCATCCCTCGATACACTATGAATCTCCTTCACTCTCTGAATACAAAAAGAGTAATGATGGATGGCAGGCGGCTCACAGCTCCAGTGCTTGATAGAGTGTCGGGGCGCGAGGAGAGGAGAGGAGGGGGAGGAGGAAATGGAGTGAGAAAAGAGGCACGAAAACTAAGTACACCAATTCTTCCCATCAGTGAAAATGCGCAAAAATATCTAAACTTCTTATCACTGGATTTTTTTTTTTTTTTTTTTTTTTGAGGTTATTAAAAGTATGGCTGAGAGAAAGAGAAAAAAATATCTGACTGTCAATTTCGTTCGTAAAAGTTTTAGCTTCAACCGTTCTTTTCTCCACAAGTTTTTCTTTCTCTTCTTTTTCCTATTTTTTTCTTCATTCTTTCTTTCCTTCCTTCCTTCCTTCTTTCGTCCGTTCGTCTCTGGTAAGAATTATAAGAAACCAACTTATTCTCACTTTTCTTTCTTCTTTTTTTAGTTGGAGTTTCTGGCTACTAATTCTGCCTTGCCTTTCTTCTCTCTTTTTCTTTGTTCTTACTTCTCATTCCTCACGACTTTCTCTCTCTCTCTCTCTCTCTCTCTCTCTCTCTCTCTCTCTCTCTCTCTCTCTCTCTCTCTCTCTCTCTCTCTCTCTCTCTCTCTCTCTCTCTCTCTCTCTCTCTCTCTCTCTCTCTCTCTCTCTCTCTCTCTCTCTCTCTCTCTCTCTGTACCTTGTTACCTGCCTCTCGCCTTTCCTCCACCCTCCCCTCTCTCTCCATGTTCCTTGTTGTTCTCGTGTTATTTTCTTCCCTCCTTTTCAGCCCACACTGCTCCTTGTTCCTTTCGTATTCCTATTCTTCCTTCTCTCTTTCCCATCCTCCCTCCCCCTCTCACTTCCTCAGCGTCAGAGCACAAAAGAGAAAGGAGGTTGTAATGAGATTCCTCTCCCAGGTGACGCTTCTAATGGTGCTGCTGTCACCTGGTGGGCTTAACTCAGCGTAAATCATGAAGGCTGAAATAAAGGCTCAATCTGTACACACCTGAGGCCTCTCTGTTTACGAGATGCATTGATTGCCTAACAAAAAATCTTTCCGTACACTCTGTGGATTTAGTATTCTACGACTTTCTTGTTTATCTATCTGCTGTTCATTTGTTTTATTATTACTATCTTATCTGTCTATTTACTTTCATGATTTACTTATCTACGATTTTTCTACTTCTGCTTCTGTTTGTATATATATATATATATATATATATATATATATATATATATATATATATATATATATATATATATATATATATATATATATTTTTTTTTTTTTTTTTTTTATGTAAGAGAGTCATTGGCCAAAGGAAACAAAAAATCCCACTGAGGTGCCAGTCCCAAAAGAGATGTCAAGAGAATCATTGAAAATTGAAGGTTAAGTGTCTTGAAACCTCCCTCTTGAAAAGTTCAAGTCATAGGAAGGAGGAAATACAGGAGCGGAAAGGGGAGTTCCAGAATTTACCATAGAAAGAGATGAATGATTGAGAATACAAGTTAATTATTGCATTAGAGACGTGGACAGAATAGGGATGAGAGAAAGAAGAGTCTTGTGCAGCGAGGCCGCGGAAGGAGGCGAGGTATGCAGTTAGCAAGATCAGAAGAGCAGTTAGCGTGAAAACAGCGGTAGAAGATACGAGTACTAAGAGATGCAACACTGCGGCGATGAGAAAGAAGCTGAAGACAGTCAGTTAGAGGAGTTGATAAGACGAAAAGCTTTTAATTCCACCCTGTCTAAATAGCGGTATGAGTAGACCTCCCCATCCCCATACATGTGAAGCATACTCCATACATGGACCGATAAGGCCCCTGTACAGTTAGCAGCTGGGGATGGTTGGGCGGGATGAGAAAAACTGGCGGAGACGACTCAGAACGCCTATCTTCAAAAATGCTGTTTTAGCTAGGGATGAGATGTGAAGTTTCCAGTTTAGATTATAAGTAAAGAACTGACCGAGGATGTTCAATGTAGAAAAGGGGGACAGTTGAGCGTCACTGAAGAGAGGATAGTTGTCTGGAAGGTTGTGTCGAGTTGATAGATGAAAGAATTGAGTTTTGAGGCATTGAACAATGGTTAACTTTGCTCAGTCCCAATTGGAAATTTTAGAGAGATCAATATATGATTGATTATAATTATCAAGGTCATGTTTTCTTGGCCTGCCAACCTGATTAACTAACTGAAAACCTTATAATTTACTTATTGAACGAATGTGTTATCTAGTGATCTTTCTGCTTACTTCTCTACCAGGTAAAGTGATAGATTAATAACATTCCTATGTGCATGTCTATCTGCTGACTACATGACTTGGTCTTTTTCATTTTTCACTGAATGAATATATCATATTATTCATATACAGTCCTGATTTCTTGTCTGGTTTACAACTGTTGAACAGACTGGTATATTTTGTCTACATCCCTCCGATATATACGTAATAAAGAAATGAATTTGTGGTCGTCTGAAAGTCTTCCTACCTATTTAAATGAATGAATCGGTCATCTAACGACTCCTTCTTTGTGTAAGTGTGAAATTATTCTTTTAACTTACTAATTGTCACTCTGTCCATCTGCTTGATTCACCGTCTCACTGTCTTCCTACATATGCAATACACAGGTAGTGCATGTCTGTCCTCTATGTAGAATGATAAAGAGTTAACTGAGTCACTGACTGCCAGACTGAATGACTCACTGACTGGATGAATTACTGACTCTCATGGTTACTAACTGACAGAGCGGCTAGCTGACTAACTGACTAAACGACTGACTGACTAGCTAATTAACATGTTAAATGTTAAACTGCCTGTCTGACTGACTAACTGTTGGATGACTAACTTGAAAATAATCTATCTGGCTGTCTGCTGCACGGATTAGCCTGCCGCCTTCCTGCCTCGCTTCCTGCTTCAATGCATGGTCGATATTGCCACGTATTTACAAACGGCAGACTGACTCATATTATGCTAACTTAACTGACTGATCGGGGCTGCATACAAATTGAACAAACAAATTAACCAATGACCTGATCCATTTAATAGCATATCATTAAGGAACAACAAGTAATATCTCATTTCATACTCCATCATAATTCACAATATAATTAATCCCATGTCATGGTGCCTCCCGCGGGGGTTTGATTTTCTCTTCCTCGTCATATGAATTACATAATGTTAGTTAATATGCAAACTTAACCAGTGGATAATTATAATGCATTCTGAAATTAGTCTCTAGTATGTTTTGCCAAGAGAGAAATTAACGTTACTGGGTTACTGGGTTCTGATACACACACACACACACACACACACACACACACACACACACACACACACACACACACACACACACACACACACACACACACACACATCTGCTAATTCATGCATTCCTCGCAAATCAAGCTTAGTCGTGTGTTCCTGTCAGTTAGGTTTGCCTTCTTTCTGGACAGAAGTCTCGGACAGAGTAGTTTCTGTGTATGTAATGAGAGAGAGAGAGAGAGAGAGAGAGAGAGAGAGAGAGAGAGAGAGAGAGAGAGAGAGAGAGAGAGAGAGAGAGAGAGAGAGAGAGAGAGAGAGAGAGAGAGAGAGAGAGAGAGAGACCAGCTTACACAAAAAAAGGTGCCAAACAAAGAGATAGAGAGGCAGGAGGACATGACAGGTTAGGAAGGTTGGAAAGGAGGCCGAGAGAGAGATGAACAGACAGACAAAAAATAGACAGCAGTAACCAGTAGTTATGAAGGCAGTCGTGAAGTGTAACATAATTAACTTGATATTAGCATCACAATTTCAGCATTAAACCTGTCTGAAACTAAAGTCTCTCTCTCTCTCTCTCTCTCTCTCTCTCTCTCTCTCTCTCTCTCTCTCTCTCTCTCTCTCTCTCTCTCTCTCTCTCTCTCTCTCTCTCTCTCTCGGCTAGTTATCAAGAAATAAACAACAGGTGTCCTCGGGAAGACTGCACTTCTAATTTAAAGGTAAAACAAGTAAAAAAAAGAGAGAGGGACTGAACGAGAGTCAGAAACTTTACCCCATCACGCCTTCCACGTACGTACTGAGGAGCAGCCCAGCAACTTTCACGAGACAATGAAAAGTCTAAAGTTTCTCGGGACAAAATAAATGAAGGAGAAATGAAATATGGCGAACTTAGGATGACAAATTGTTACTCCTTTGCTTTTATTACTAGCTAGCGAGAAGGTGGAAGGTTGAAAGAGGGAGGAAGGGAGGGAGGGAGGAAGAAAGGTGAAGGAAAGTGAGTGAATGAGGTAGGGAAGAATGGAAGAAAGAAATGGAGGGAGAGAATGGTAATGATACGCCTGACGTATGACACATAGCACCGAGAGAGAGAGAGAGAGAGAGAGAGAGAGAGAGAGAGAGAGAGAGAGAGAGAGAGAGAGAGAGAGAGAGAGAGAGAGAGAGAGAGAGAGAGAGAGAGAGAGAGAGAGAGAGAGAGAGAGAGAGTAAAAATATTTCCTCTAGCACCCTTAGATGGACTTTGCTAAGCTTTCTCTACCCTTAGTTTTTAGAGACCAAAACACGTCTTTCCCTTATATCTCCTCAGGGAACCAGCACGCCGTCAACAAGCACGTCTGCAACAAGAACATCCTTCGCAAGCACGTCCTCTATTCTGTATTCCTAGCACGAATATACTTGAACAAAGAGGAAGAGAAGCCGAAAGAACTATTGTGTCGTGTTACCAGGCATGTCACATCTTTGAATGGGTTGGCTTCCGATGTATAGTCACTGCCAATAGTCGAGTAAGATAGGTAAGGTTAGGTTGATTTGGTTAGGTGAGGTTAAGTGAGGTTAGGTTAAGTAAGGTTAGGTTAGGTTAAGTTAGAGTAGAGTAGGTTAGGTTAGGTAGTCTTCGGATGCAGGTTGGTAAAAATGTCTATATTTCCAGATCGAAGTCTTCAAAATTCACTGGTTGACGATAAGTGGTTGAAATGGTTTCTCGTATTGGCATTTAATTGGTTAATGTTGCATGACGTAATCTAAAGGCCTTTCCCAGGAGGTAACACAACACAATTCACTTTTTCCTTTTTTTTTTTTTACTTAAGGGCAACACATTTAACTAAGGGCAACAAAAATAAAAGGAGTATAAAAGAATAGGTCTATTTAGGTGCTAGTCCCAAAACGAAGGTCAAAAGTACCATCCAAAATTAGACGATACGAGAATTGTATACAGCATGTGTCCCTCAACCTTAATTCCTTTTATCTGCCAAGAATCAATCAACTGCTGGATTTTGTTACAAGATTACCTGTAGATCAGGTGACCCAAGATTGAGGAGAAACAAGAAAAGTACTGGAAATAAATGTACAAGGTTACTCGACTTTTGAGATTCAATGTAATCACTGTAATGCATCTCAGTTCTCACGGAGCTTCATTCGTGCCACTTCAAGACTGTTCATTGGTGATGCAGTGTGTGCTGCTTGATGGCAATTGTTGAAAAGTTAAACGAGAAAGTTCATTATATCTTTCCTAGTTTCCCAGCTGGGTTGTGCCCCCAATTATTACTTGAGGTTTGTAGTCATTCCATCTTCCACGGGGACTGCTGCTTGGCTTTCTATGATGATGATGATGATGATGATGATGATGATGATGATGATGATGATACGACGACGACGATGATGATGATGATGATGATGATGATGATGATGATGATGATGATAATGATGATGATGATAATAATAATAATAGTACTAATATCAATAACATTAATAATTAAGAAAAGCCAAACATACTACACATAAATCGTAAATTCAGATGAACTATATTGTCAACAACGGCAAAATAAAAAAAATAAATAAATAAAATAGATAAATAAATCAGCAAATAAATAAATCATGTAAATATACCACAACAATAAATGAAAACAGAAATATGCATACAAAAAAATGTAAATATCACGTTCCTTACCAATACATTAATACATTAATATATATATATATATATATATATATATATATATATATATATATATATATATATATATATATATATATATATATATATATATATATATATATATATATATATATATATATATATATATATATATAAATCATTACCGTCATTATAAAAAAACATTAACAGAAAACAAACATTAAAAAAATAAAACGTAAAGAACATATAAAAAAAGAAAAAACGATGACCTTTATTTATTCTCTCTCTCTCTCTCTCTCTCTCTCTCTCTCTCTCTCTCTCTCTCTCTCTCTCTCTCTCTCTCTCTCTCTCTCTCTCTCTCTCTCTCAAGCCCCTCATCACACCTGTACCTGCCACGCGACTGAGTTGTAAAGAGTTAAATTTTCACGGCCATTTTGGGGAGGGGGCTAAAAGTGTCGAGAGAGAGAGAGAGAGAGAGAGAGAGAGAGAGAGAGAGAGAGAGAGAGAGAGAGAGAGAGAGAGAGAGAGAGAGAGAGAGAGAGAGAGAGAGAGAGAGAGAGAGAGAGACCTTAAGGAGGATGGAGAGTTCCCCAGGGACTGTAACGCGAGACAGGTCGTTTCCCCTTGCCATTGCCTAAGTGTCACCCAGAGGAGTACTTTTGTCTACCGGTAGTTGTAGTTGGAGAGAGAGAGAGAGAGAGAGAGAGAGAGAGAGAGAGTAATCCTTTCCACTATTCTGTAATTCTCTCTCTCTCTCTCTCTCTCTCTCTCTCTCTCTCTCTCTCTCTCTCTCTCTCTCTCTCTCTCTCTCTCTCTCTCTCTCTCTCTCTCTCTCTCGCAGGATACAAGACTACACAGGACAACAAACGCGTGAGCAGTTGAATATGCATGAATGAAAAAAAAAAACTTTTTTTTATGGCTTTTCCAGACGGACGCAGGATTACAAACAATAACAAACAGCAACAGACCTATTGGCTTCTACAGGGACGATGGGTACGTAAGGTTTTTCAATTAAAAGGAATAAAGAGGCAAGGCTAAAGGGACTAAAAAAAGACAAGTCAAAATTTTAAGGAGAAAAGATTGTATATTAGAAGGATATTTCCAAGTTACTAATCCAACTACGTTTTCCTTGAGGGCAGAGGAAGAGTAGCGTGGGAAAATACCGTGCAGCGTGGAAATAAAATATAAAGTGGAAATATACTACAGAAGGAAGAAATTTAGTTTGTTTGAGTACAGTGTATGTTTGCGTGTATGTAAACTGTTCCAATAGAAAACAGAATAAAGCGGAGTAAATATATGGATGAGGATGAAAAGTAATAGTAGTAGTAGTAGTAGTAGTAGTAGGAGGAGGAGGAGGAGGAGGAGGAGGAGGAGGAGGAGGAGGAGGAGGAGGAGGAGGAGGAGGAGGAGGAGGAAGAGGAGGAGAAGAAGGAGGAGGAGGAGGAGAAAGAATCGAAGCGTTACAAAGTGAACACGCATCAATACCGCAAAATATAGAGGTGTGTGTGTGTGTGTGTGTGTGTGTGTGTGTGTGTGTGTGTGTGTGTGTGTGTGTGTGTGTGTGTGGCTAGGTGGGTGTGTCCCTCTCGCGGCCACACGCATCATCAAAGCCGATTTGCATTCATTACTTAGCAATGCCGCTGTTATCAAGGCAACATAAAACACGAGGCCTTCCATGTAGATAGTGCTCCGCTTCACACCATGTACGAATTAAGTCTCTCTCTCTCTCTCTCTCTCTCTCTCTCTCTCTCTCTCTCTCTCTCTCTCTCTCTCTCTCTCTCTCTCTCGTCTCTCAGAAAATCTCCTTTATCCCTCGACAAATTGTCAAGTGCATCATTTAATTTACTCAAACAACATAAAACATCAATATATTTCACTAGTATATTCCCACTGCAAAAATCAACCTTCTACATGAGCACTGATATATTTCCCTACTACGTACATTAGACTTCCAAAGCTCCACTTTCAACACAGGCGCTATAAATTGAAGATCTCTCCAGGGAAATTTAATCTCCTACATATCACTGAGAAATCATAACTTGTATAGCAGAGAGGCATTTTTTTTTCTTTATTTACTTTGGTATACATATTCTGCTTAAGTAAAGTTGGTTGTCTGACAGATTTTCACATTTCGTAGAGTTTGGGATTGTGTTATTCTTGGTGATCGTTTAATTGACAAGAGAGGTGATATTTTTCCCCCTCCAGTTAGGAAATACTTTAGGAAGTACTTTGCTTTCAGATCGTGAGCAATGGTGTCAGGAACAAATAATTGATAGATTTAACGTCGCAGCAACAACAACAGGGTCATATACAGGAGCACCTCATGTCCAAATAAGAAAGTACATTTTTGTTTTAATGTATTTAGTTTAGTAGGCAAAACACAAACAGGAATAAGAGAGAAAGGAAGAAAGTAAAGGAAAAGAAAGAAAGAAAGAAAAAGAAAGGAGATAGAAAAGAAGAGATAGAAATAAATAAATAAATAAAGAAAGAAAGAAAAAGAAAATATAACATAAATAAGTACACAAGCAAATAAAGAAAAGGAAAAATAACCCTACTCAAAATGTCACTGTTAAAGATCATAACAAGACACTCTACAACTACGAAACCCATAAAAAAAAAAAGATCAAAAAGAAAAAAAAACTTACAAGCTACAAGGAGAACCACCCATGTCCACAAAGAAAAGCTTCTCAAGTCCCGTAAGACACACATCTCGCATCTTATCCACCGCCAAGGACAAACCTGGAGTAAGTTTACGTAATATCAAAGGAAACACAAAAATAAACCACACTATTCATCCGTAAAACCTCCTACGAGAATACCAGAGCTTCTTTCCTACTAGTTTTATAGAGGGAAAGGAGATAGGGACAAAATGTTACCTCCCGTGATTGCTATGTTTGTGGAAGTTTCAAGTCCCGTGTGGTGGTAAACTGGTGCCCGTGGTAATTGTTGAATTGTGTTTGTTGTTCGTGGTAGTAGTTGTAGTGATGAGTTCTGGAGATGATGATGATGGTGGTGGTGGTGGTGGTGGAGGGTGGTGGTAGTGAGTTGTGGTGGGCAATGGGGAGCGGTGGTGGTGAGCGTTGTTATGACTCCTGGGATATGCCGCTCAAGGTGATCAAGGTGTTAATGAAACTGAAAACCTTATCGATAAGTAAAGTAAAGGAGAAGTGTATGTAGAGATGTAGTATTTGAATTCACAGTGCTGTCATCATCTGCTTTACTCTCTCTCTCTCTCTCTCTCTCTCTCTCTCTCTCTCTCTCTCTCTCTCTCTCTCTCTCTCTCTCTCTCTCTCTCTCTCTCTCTCTCATACAATTAAGTAAAACAAACATTCAGTATTCAGACAGCTAACTGAGCAATTCATCTCCCGTAGCCAAGTGCCAGCGAGTCCATTAATTTTAGAGATAATAATATGCATGTGCTTAATTATTGTCTATAGATGACCTCATGCTCGCTGCTCACTCGACGCACCTCTCTATTACATGGAGCGCCGACCTGTTTGCCTGCCTGTCTGTTTGTTTGTTTTGCCTGTCTGTCTGTCTGTCTGGCTGGCTGACTGACTGGTTGGCTGGGAGTCTGTTTTTCTGTCTGTCTGTCTATCTGGCTGGCTGTCTGTCTGGCTGGCTGGCTGGCTGGCTGGATGGATGGATGGATGGATGGATGGATAGATAATTGGATGGACGGCTTATTGGCTGACTGGTTGCCTGTTTGACTATCTATCCGTGTTCCGTATGTCTGTCTATTTCGGTTATCTGTCTCCCTCAATTGGTGTCGGTTTGTCTTTTTCTCTCTTTCTGACTTGGTTTTTATCTGACTGGCTATCTGTTCGTTGGCTGCGATCATGATACTAAAACGTGATACAACTAAAAACAGCGAAAAATCTATGAACAGATCAAGGAAGAAAGTGAGTAGCCTCTTGATAAAATATGAAGATTTCTGGGGTGAAACTTAATCAGCTTTTGCATTACTGGTCACTAATGAATGCCAAGCCTACAGTAGTGGGAGCTCTGTATCACTCTTGTCAAGACATGAAGCTACTTTAGGGCAGAAAATATTTAAAAATAATAGGTGCTTTAAGCTGCGGAGCAACATAAAGGACCTTCCCCAGCGGCTGGGGATTCTAATTTTCAGACGCGTCGCAGACCTGGTCGAAGAAATGTCATAAAATAAGAAGGTTGTGCCGTCAAAAGTTACGCACTGGGAGGTGTTTCCAAGACTAAAAATCGCAATTGTTATATGCGATGGACACCAAAAGGTGCTCCTGGCCAAATCATCGTTGCACCCTCCAGGGGCCAGGCGGAGCGGTGGGTTGTAGAGATGTGCAGTAACGAAATTAGAACCCCCCAGCGGGAGCGAGCCCGCTGGGGGGAATTACATGAAAAATATTTTACTTCCATCAAAGGTCAATTTTTAATCATTCTCCTGCAATGATGTTATAGCTTCGAAAGGCACTAAAAGTGTTGTATTTAATTTCATGGCTTTAAGAGAGTAAAACGTTTGAATTCGAGTGACAGTTCTGATTTTTAATAACATCAAACAGAGTAAAAGCAATGGATTCGAAAGTCGGATACTGTAAAATGCATTCAGTTTCGTTATTCATATTTGTTACACGTGATGTTTTAGCAGTCTACCTTACAACTAAATTCATTCCGAACATCATTACACTTTAAAAGACACTTCACTTGCTACTTTTATGCCGTGATGCCCACTACTTAACCAACTAGCCATCAATTACACACATCAATGTTTTAAAGGAGAGCAGTGCCAGTTAATTATTCCAGTGCGTACTCTCTCTCTCTCTCTCTCTCTCTCTCTCTCTCTCTCTCTCTCTCTCTCTCTCTCTCTCTCTCTCTCTCTCTCTCTCTCTCTCTGAAGATTTGTATGTCTTTCTGTGTGTGTGTGTGTGTGTGTGTTGGAGGGATAAACAGACGGGATGGAAAAAAATAAGGCCAATTTCCGTGATAAAGGAATGGTAGTTGACAGAATGAACAAAAACTTTAATTATGTTTCATAAACAAGATAAACTTTTGCCCACGACCTCCGTACAGTTATGCATAAATACACAAATGAACAATAATTTGATTAATCTTATGAATATTTTTCCCACACTAAAATAATAAAAAGTAATGATATAGATCACTCGTGCGTCATAATATATTAATATTCTCTCTCTCTCTCTCTCTCTCTCTCTCTCTCTCTCTCTCTCTCTCTCTCTCTCTCTCTCTCTCTCTCTCTCTCTCTCTCTCTCTCTCTCTCTCTCTCTCTCTCTCTCTCAGATAGTATACCACGTGCCACTAAAGAAAACGGTGCACAGTCCTATCCATCTTGCTCACCAGTCACATAACTATGATATTCGAGGTATTTTTCAGCAATAATTCACAGCCTTGTGTCAGATTCCGTGCAGGTAAGAAAAATTACCAGTAAGTCACGAGCGTTCAGCGTCGTGCTTGTGTTGGCGGCACCTTATGAAATGCTGTCTGACTTACACAGGGTTACTGTCACTGAGCTACATGCGATAAATTATTCTGACATATATAGTCTCTTGACGCCACTAAAGAAGATGAAGTATGCATGTATTACATTCCTACAGTCCAGTTGATAACATTAGCGCTCGCACAGTGACCATCACTCACTGGAACCAAGGGAAGCAGGACTTTCAAAAAAGTTTACCTTAATTTTTGGATGATCATCTATATTTACTGCCTGATTGGTAACCTTCTTTCCTAGTTTTTACAGTCATAGATCCGAATCCCATCTCCCTTTCTGTAGAACTACTGACTATTCAGCTGTGCCTCCTGGTTAATATCTCAGTGTATTAACTCCGATAGTACAATACAACAAATAAAGATAAGTAAATAGAATACTAATAAATAAAATATCTAAATAATACTGATATGGCTATAAAAGTGTGAAAAGACACAACCGTCCATCTCTCTACATCCTCCCATTTCCAGAGAAATCAACAAATAAAATGCACAATGACTTGGCTGACATCTACTTCCGTTTTGTTAGGATGAATCTAACATGAAAATATTATCTACAAAATAAGCAATATATATATATATATATATATATATATATATATATATATATATATATATATATATATATATATATATATATATATATATATATATATATATTCTCTCTCTCTCTCTCTCTCTCTCTCTCTCTCTCTCTCTCTCTCTCTCTCTCTCTCTCTCTCTCTCTCTCTCTCTCTCTCTCTCTCTCTCTCTCTCTCTCTCTCCCGAGACTCCACAAGATCAATCATTGCCTGCCCAAGGAAAATCAAAGTGAATATTATCGATATCCAAAATATACAGATACATAACATTGTAAGTAGTTGTCTAAACTGCACAACTGCTATTCAGACTGGCCAAGGCTAAGCCATAAGGCTAAGCCATAATCTTTATTACACAACATCCTTCTTTCTTATCTACAAAGCATTCTAAAGTCACTCTGAGCATTGAATAATCCCTGTGAAAACATAGTGAGCAGCAGCTATTGTTACATAGCTGGATATGATGTTTTCATATTGCAAAATACCGGTCAACCTTTCTGCCGCTCACACAAAGCAACAGATACAATAGCATATACCACACGAGGGGATTATCCCACGTCACGACAACATCAAAGTTGTCCTTAAAAATACTTGCACTGCGGCCAAACAATAACTTACCTGTTAAGCTGCACAGACTATCCCTCAGTAGAATGCCACCACCTTATTCTATCAGCTGCCGCAAAAACGCATTTCAGTAGAATCAGATACCACGTATTCGGTGACTTTAGGAATATGAGAATAATTATCATGCACTGACATATAAAATCAATGAACTGATCCTGTTCATCACCCATCCTGCATTCACAGCGTTGTGTCCTGGCCCGGTGACTTGCTACTGGAACCGACTTTCTTTCTCGGTAACAATTCTGTCATCAACCGCTGACATAATGCTAAATAAAACATTTTCTTTTTATAAGAAGTTAACATTTAAACTCCTAAACAGAAGAGTTGTAGCATGACTACTGACTACTGACGCTATGGATTAGTCATACACACACACACACACACACACACACACTAAAAATACACTTAAAAAGAACAATAATTATGATTAATATTTAGCCACACCGGATTCGACTCCATCTTAATGCCAGCCAGCAGACATCTGTCTGGAATAGATCACTAAATGGAAATTATAGAGAAATATTTTTTAAGAGATTTTTTTTTATTCTTTTTCACAGATTCATAATCGAACTGGCATCGTAACCTAATATTCAGTAACAGTCTCTTAAAACTTCCTCCATTAACGACCATCTGAATTCAGGTCTAGTTCACGCCCACACCGCCTACGTCACAATTATATTTTCGTTTTTCGTGCCATGATCAGCTAAATTCAGTTTCCACCTGATCTACCCGATTCAATATGGCGGCCTTTTGAGACTGCCTTCACCGCTGCGGCGTGATGTTCCTCTGCTGGCAGCGTTTTGACTGAATTTTTGAATGACACTCTGCGGGTAAGAACATACACCATAATTCGATTTTGAGGCAGAATTAGCAGGTGGTTCGTGCAGGCTTCAACAATTATGAGTACGATGCTTCGTATAAAAATAACCAGCTTTTAGCGGGAGAATTGTGGCTCATTTCGATAACTAGCTTCTTTTACAGGTAGTACGTACATAGCAACAAACACAAAAGAATAGTATGTGACGGACGAAAGCTTCAGTCAGAGAGGCTACATTAGCGTGGCAGCAGCTGCGGCACGCATCGCTGGTGTGGATTACAGCTATGATGGGAGGTGAAACAGACAGAAAGCGCACCAGTGCATTCTAATTTTACAAAATAAAATCGGAAAGAAACTGAATCTAGATCATAGTGTGACTGGATCAAGAACACCAGGAAAAGTAGGAGAAATTTTTAACATACTCTTAACGCAAATAGAACGCGCCTGTGGCATTCCACTCGCCACCAGCAGACAACACTCCACCACCAGGGCCGTTACCGAGGAATCTTTTCCTTCCTGGGGTGTTATTTGGCTCCGGGTTTGTCCTTTCAATTCTTTGCGTTCGACACTGGAACGTAATTCCAGCAGTAAATATACACATGTATGTCAAGGGCCTCACGCAACACTCCTCTCCCCCTCCCACCCCCCGCACCACACTCCAGGCGCTCCATGGCCGAGGCGATGACGTCACGGGCGACCACCGTTTCACATTGAGGTGGGTGAAATTTTGACGGATGTTTTGCTAATTTGCCAAGAGAATTAGATAGTTTTACTGAAAACGTATTTTCTTTTAACGTATCTTGACCCATCATTGTCGTTAAAAGTTGTATCTTCCACCACATCCAATCTCCCCCACCCACAAAAAAAAAGAAAAGGAAAAAGAAAATTCTAAAAATGTCTCTAACTCTCATTTGCACTCTGCTGTGGATGTGTAGAGAAATATTCTGCCTGCAGTCATCGTCATCATCACTAGCATTGCCATCACCATTAATTAACATCACCTCACGACTAGTACGACAGCGAGTCACCTACTACTCACACAAAGAAAACGTAAGCACAAGAAATCACTCGAGGAGAAACAAAAAGAAAACTGTCAATCAAAAAGGGGAGACACTAAAAAACAGAACAAAATACATTCACAGGAAGACAACCCATCACAGGCCACTTAACAACATTTAGCGAGTCCACACAGCCTCGCATAGCCTCGCCCTCCACTACCGGAGCTGACCAGGCGCGGGGACCTGTACTCCTATCAGCATCTGTGATCGAAGGGCCGAATGAAATGGGGTGGAGGCGGAATTTCAGCTCCGACGATCCTGCCCTAAGTGGACCGACTGAACCAGGATGCGAGTGCTGATATAGACGCCTCCTGAATGTGTCTGTAAGCTACTACTGCTGCTGCTACTACTACTACTACTACTACTACTACTACTACTACTACTACTACTGCTGCTGCTGCTGTTGCTGGTGGTGCTGCTGCTGATGCTGTTCTTGATATTGTTGTTGGTGTTGTTTCTATTGTTGCGGTTGTTGTTGTAGTTACTAATACCCCAAGAAACTACTTCTCACATATACATACAAACAAAAAAAATTACATACACACGTACACAGAAAATTCACATTCATAAATTTTCCATATGGCTACTTATTCATCTTGTGCGTTTATTCAGAGAGAGAGAGAGAGAGAGAGAGAGAGAGAGAGAGAGAGAGAGAGAGAGAGAGAGAGAGAGAGAGACCTACACGCTACGCCGCCTGTAAAGAGACGTCACATTTGTCTTTTTAAAAATTCAATGTATAAATATAATCCCTTTGAGAATTACAGTAACAAATAGAATAAAAGGAACCCATTTTAATCTCTCTCTCTCTCTCTCTCTCTCTCTCTCTCTCTCTCTCTCTCTCTCTCTCTCTCTCTCTCTCTCTCTCTCTCTCTCTCTCTCTAACATTTGCGTCCATTTACAGATTCTGTATCGGAATTCCGCTGGTGTGTTGTATCTTTTTATTTTATTTTAGATTTGAATATATATTTTTTTTAAACCAAACAAATATCTTTCCCCTGGAACGTAAGAAAAAAAGAAAATGTTCCTGTAAAAACTTGTACGTGTTTGAATAAAATTATAAATGAATGAATACTTATAAAACACACATGCCAAGACTGCAATAGATAAAATAAATAAATAAACGAATATATTAGTAAACAGACAAATAAACACACAAATAAAGAGATAAATAAATATATCAATAAATAGATAAATAAAACCATGGACGAAAAAACGTTCAAGATAGACTATGAAAGGAAACAAAAAGATTATCAGGGTCAGTACAGCAGAGAACTACACACACACACACACACACACACACACACACACACACACACACACACACACACACACACACACACACACACACACACACACACACAGTAGTCTTAAGGGAAATAAAATGAAAAGATGCGAGAATTCCTGGAAGTTTCAGTAAGTATCTGGAAGGATGAAGACGCCACGTGTTCCAGCAAAGGTAAGGAAGAGCCTCAGGTGAAGAGCCTAAGGAGAGGAAAGGTAAACGATGGTCTTATGAAAGCTAGTGGAGGGAAATAATTATATATACATATGTATGTCTCTGTAAATGTTGACTTAGGGATATGGTGGTGTTATTCAGCCTTACAGAGAGGTGGGAGGGGAAAAAGAAAAGGAAGAGGAGGAGGAGGAATGAGGGATGGGGTAGGAAGGGGGAAAGAGAAGGAGATGAGGAGTTATAGAAAAAGTTAACACAAAAGAGAGAGAGAGAGAGAGAGAGAGAGAGAGAGAGAGAGAGAGAGAGAGAGAGAGAGAGAGAGAGAGAGAGAGAGAGAGAGAGAGAGAGAGAGAGAGAGAGAGAGAGAGAGAGTAAAAAATTAGATTATAAATTGTATATAAAAAGGGCTCCAGTTCTCAAAAGATAATGAGCGGTGACCGAAAAGGGAGCGACAAGATTGAATAGTAGAATTAATAAAACACCGAGAGGAAAACATAAAATTAAAACGACCGAAGATTTCTGGAACAAGGACGAGAAAAAACGAATGAAACTAATAAAAAAATAGATTAATATGCCAGACACCTGTTAATTAACTTCAGGTGATCAACAAGGACATGGGAAAACAATAACGAGAGAGAGAGAGAGAGAGAGAGAGAGAGAGAGAGAGAGAGAGAGAGAGAGAGAGAGAGAGAGAGAGAGAGAGAGAGAGAGAGAGAGAGAG
>NC_087162.1:3375000-3377500 GCF_035594125.1 Scylla paramamosain | reverse complement strand
CCACCAATACCACCACCGCGTAAAGCCCGGAGCCTTTTAAAATCAGCGTCTAATTCCAACTTCAGAGATTAAGATCAGAGCTGCATGGCTTCCCGACAAAATACTTGCCGTTTGAAGCTCATTCAGGGAAGCATGCTGAGTGGGACACGGCGGCGGGAGGCTTGGAATGTCTGCAAGGAGGAGGAGGAGGAAGAGGAGAAGGAGGGACATTTTAAAGAGGACATTAACTCGATTTGCGTCTACCTTTTATCATTATTTCTATCATCTTTCCTTTATTTTTCCTGTATCCTTTCGCTTTTCTTTTTGCTTTCTTTTGTTATATATTTTTTTTCGTTTGTTGTTCATCTCTTTCGCTAATAGGGTGTACATTTGTCTTTGATTTTCTCTTTCTTTCCATCGTTTTCCCTTTCTTTCCTTCTCGTCCTCTTCCTCCTGCTCCTTCTCATCTTCGTCTTGTTCCGCTCCTTTATTCACGAATTCCTTGATCTCCTTCACGTTATCCTTCCTCTCTTAAGTCCGTGTCTTTTTACTTGTACCCTTCCTTAGTTCCCGCCACTTTTGTCATCCCCTGCGTCTCTCTCTCCCTCTCCATCTCATCCTCAAACCCTTGCCCGCCTTTTGGTATTCCCAGCCTGAGTCTCCTTGAACGTCTCATCATTTCATCTGCCTTTATGTGTCATCCCATGCCTCGTCTTTATTTCTTTCTCTTCTTTCTCCCTTTCATTTCCTCATTTCTGTCCTCTTACTCCTGGTCCGTCTCAGCCTCCATCTATTCGTCTTCCTCCCCTCTGTGTCCCTTTCACATGGGGGCTCCGAGGTATTGACGTTTTCTTTACGGGTCGTGGTGGCGTGAAATCCCGGACGACGAGAAATGCATAACTAAATGTGCCTTTTGGAATTACGTTATACCGGATTGACGCGCCTGATGTCTTCCATTTCATTTCCGCCTTCAGGTATAAGGAGGTGAAAAAAAAAAAAGGTTAGTTAAGAAAGGAATAATGTAACCGGAAAAGTGAGGAGATGGAAATGAGGATGGATAGTAAAATAGAGTTTAGTTATTTTCTTTTGTACTGGGAATGAAATGCGTAGTAAAGATGTCTGGGATAAATCTAATTATTGGATCTTTTTTGCGTAATTATTTAAGGATTTACGTTATGCTACATTAGGTGAGGTAACTGAAGGTACAGTAAGGCAACGCGAGTTACGACAAGGTAAGGTAGAATAAGATAAGATGAGATGAGGAGAGACAAAATAAGGTAAGGTGAAGTAATGAAAGGTCAGGTAAGGTATGACAAGGGAAGATAAGGTCAGGTAAGGTAAGACTAGGTAAGGTAAGATAAAGTAGAATAAAGTAAGGAAAAGTGAGGATAGGTTAGGTAAAATGAGGTAAGGTAAGATAAGATACGGTAAAGTTAAAGGTTATGTAAGGTAAGCAAGATGAGACGAAGTAAGGTAAGGTAAGGCAAGGTTATGTAAGGTAAGATAAGGTACAGTAAGGTAAGGTAAGATGATGTAAGATAAGTTAAGATAAGTTAAGGAAAGATTAGGAAAGGTAAGGTAAGGTAAGGTAGGTAAGGTTAGGTCAGGAAAGATAAGATGAGAACAGGTAATGCAGGGTAAGGTTTTGTAAGGTAAGCGTATGTTAGTATGATGATGTAAGGTTTCTTCCTTCCTAATAAGGTTTAGCTAACAAATACATTCTCTTTTTTTTCAATGGATTCTAGTAAGATATAATGTTACTGAAACTTTGATCCAAAAGTAAAGTCTGAGGGAACAAGATGGATGCAGACTGACAAATATACATACATTCAGACAGCCAGAGAGACAGACAGACAGATAGACTGACAGATGGACAGACAAACACAGATAGATAGATGGATGAACCAACACACAGACATGTAAACAAAAAGACAGACAGATGGAAAGAGAGACAAACACAGATGGATGGGTGAACAAACAAACAGACATGTAAACAAATAAACAAAAAGACAGATAAACGGAAAGAGAGAGAAACAAACAGACAGATAGATCGACAGACAGACAGACATCCGGCGCACAATCATCTTCGTATTGAATATTGGAACTTTGATGCCGAAGTAAATTTCTTTTAATGACAGTCCCGCGGGACAGCGAACGGAAATAACGAAAATGATGTTCAGAAAGTTAGGGAAAATTTGGAAGAGTGAAGGAAATCAAAGGAAATGCGTGCAAAAGGAAAATAAAAAAAGAAAAAAGTACAAAGAACTATTGGAAATTAAACCAAAAAAATAATGAGAACAAAGGAGAAAATATCAATGAAGGAAAAAACGTGGATATAGATGAGAAAGAGAAAAAATTGTTATGCAAAAATGCAACGACGAATGAGGGAGAAAAAAATATATTATTCATCTATTATAAGAGAAAGTCACATATTAACGAGGAGGAGGAGGAGGAGGAGGAGGACACAGACAAAGACAATGACGATAACGAGAAAGAGAACAAGGACAAGGGCATGGATGAC
>NC_087162.1:3357500-3370000 GCF_035594125.1 Scylla paramamosain | reverse complement strand
GCTTGCTAAGAACATATGAGTGATTTAGATTACATCAGATACAGCGTGTAACACAAACGCTACCCGCACTTACTGGCAAAGAAATTACATAATATACTCAACACTAGATGGAGAAAATGTGAAAAAAAGACATATACTAATAAATAAACACGAAATAATGTATGATGCAGTAAACAACACCAAATACGGAAAATATAATAACAAAAATAATAAAGAAACTACATTAATAACAAAAAGCAACAGAAATCTAAATCTCGACCTATATTTTACTCGTCATAAAATGGTGTGTGTGACGGTGCATGAACACGTGAACAATGTGTAGCACAGGTGGGGCAGGAAGAGAAAGAGGGCGAGGAGAGAGAGAGAAGATCACACACAAAGATGGTTGGTGCACAGGAGAGTGAGTGTAGTTATTCGTGTTGTGTGAGACGTGAGTGTAAAGTAGTGTGTGCCTGTGTGTGTTTGTGTGTTTATTTTTGTACAGCAAGCCAGAAACACTTTCCTTTTGTGCCTGACACGCTGTCCACACAAGCCACTGGCGAAATGGTTTACGAGAGAGAGAGAGAGAGAGAGAGAGAGAGAGAGAGAGAGAGAGAGAGAGAGAGAGAGAGAGAGAGAGAGAGAGAGAGAGAGAGAGAGAGAGAGAGAGAGAGAGAGAGAGAGAGAGAGAGAGAGAGAGAGAGAGAGAGCTGTAAGGAACGTTGAATTGAGATGCACCAAAAGAATCAGGTAAAATCACATGAGCTGACATCAAAGGAAGAAAACAGAATGAGAATGAAGAAGATGGAATAATTTCTATTTAATTTCAGGAAAACAGGACAAGAAAACTGCGTCAAGTAAAACTACGAAAACAAGGCATAAGGAAATTCTGCAAGAGTATCCTTGAGATTACACACACACACACACACACACACACACACACACACACACACACACACACACACACCCACACACACAAACCCACACACACAAACCCACAAGAATATGTTTTCATTTCCAAGAGATGATGACCTTTGGAAGACAAGGACGGGATGTGATGAAGCCTTACAGGTGTAAATGAAAAATCCAATTATGCTTCCCGGAACTCATTTACCAGGCACGTGTCTAGGAATGTTTCTCCAGATGGTGTTTATGAGCGCGACTCTGAGACCGGCTGACGAAAGCAATGAGGAAGAGTCATAGGAACCGTTCGTAATTAGTTTGTTTTTTTTTGTGTGTTTTTTCTCTTAATAGATCCTGAGGAGCTTACAAATCAGGTCTACATTTATGTGGTTGTGTTAGGTTTCGAGATAATTGTGATATATTAGAAGATTACGGCGCAGTTATATAGTGAGTAATTCTCTTTTAACGTAAATATAAGTAATAAACTCGTTGAACACTGGAATTTAATATTTTCATGCTCGAGAGGAAGAATATTTTACTGCTCTCTCTCTCTCTCTCTCTCTCTCTCTCTCTCTCTCTCTCTCTCTCTCTCTCTCTCTCTCTCTCTCTCTCTCTCTCTCTCTCTCTCTCTCTCTCTCAGGTCAACAGGGCAGCAGGTGGCCGGTTCTCTCATTACCCAGACACACCTGCGGCCTATTGCTGTCTGATTGGCGACACCTGCCACCAAGTAATGTGTTTGTGATGGCTTTGAGCACCTTTCTGTTATAGGGAGGATCCCGCACCTACAAGGAAAATGTTGAAATGTTTACCTTCATCTACAGACAGAGAGATACGGACATAGGGAAAGACAAATTGACGTAAAGACAGATACGCACAGACAAACAATCCCAGAACAAAAACAGACACAGAGACAGAGACAAATTTAGCAAGTAAAAATAGCCACACATTAATGACTGATGTAAATTTTCTAGATAAATATCTTTTTCTACTTTTCATGACTTTATTTTCTTTAGTTTACAGTTTTTTTTTTTTTTTTTTTACTTTTTTCCAGGTCCGGGCATTTAAAAGCTGAAAAAAATGTTCAGAATCAAAATTTTTATTTGATAATAAAAATACATTCCCCTGAAACGGCGCGTAGATAATTATATTTAGTTTTAACCATGTTTCATTTTAAACAGCTTAGAACGTACAAGAAAAATCTTTATTGATTGATATAAACTTTTTATAGCAATATTTTCCTTTTACTTTTCAAGATTTAAAATTCAGTAATTTAACGGGAGATTTTTCTAAAGGCAAATTTCTTTATATATATATATATATATATATATATATATATATATATATATATATATATATATATATATATATATATATATATATATATATATATATATATATATATATATATATATATATATATATATATATATATATAATTTATTTATTTATTTATTTATTTATTTATTTTTTTTTACAGTTCTGGACCTTCATAAAATTTAATTTCAGAATTTCAGAATTCTTATTTAACAATAGAAATGTGTTCCTTACTTAAAGGAGAGACATTGTGTGTATGTTAAATATTCTTTTCTGCTCAAAGGAATGGTGTGTAGGTTATAATATTTAACAACTATATTTCACTTTCAAACAGTTTAGAAAGTAAATAAAAAACACTATTGATTGATATAACCTTTCCATATCAATATTTTCTTCTACCACTTTTCATAATTTACAATTTCTTAGTTTAGAGGGAAATTTTAAATCACATTTTTTTCAGTTTCGAAAAAAAAATCCTTGAGCTCAATTTTCTTTTCTGATATGAGATACGTTCGTATGTGTGTGTGTGTGTGTGTGTGTGTGTGTGTGTGTGTGTGTGTGTGTGTGTGTGTGTGTGTGTTTGATGATACGAACAGTGCGTAAACAATTACATTTTCTTTATATTTTTAATTTTGAAGCGAATTTTAAAAAAAAAAAAAAAGTAATTATTGATTGGTAGTTTAAAAATGAAAAAAGAAATATATAAATATTTTCTACATCAATATTTTTCTCCCAACAATCAAAATAAAAATAATGTAGTTGAGAGATACATTTTAATCTTTTTTTTTCATTTTATTTATCTTTTTTTTTCAAGTCCGTACCTTAAAATTAATAATACTGAAAACATTTTCAAACTGTATATAAACTTCCTATATCAATATTTATCTTCAACTTTTCGTTATATAATTCCGTAGTTTAGGGGGATTTTTCTTAATTATAGCAATCCTAAATTGTTTTTTACAACTCCGGACCTTAACTTTTTTTATTATTTTTATTTATATAATAACAGAGGTTTGTTCCATACTTAAAGGAGAAACACTCTATGTTAAATATTTTTTATTCTTCATAGGATCGATACAAATTTTGAATGTAGAAATCCACTTTTTATTGATATAAACTTTCAATATAACTTTTTTTCTAGTTTTGATGATGTACAATTATGTAGTTTACGGATTTTTTTCGCATTTATTTATTTTTTATTTTTTTTATTTATTCATTTATTTATTTATTTATTTTATTTATTTATCTATTTATTTTATTATTTTTTTTTTCACGTCTGGACCTTAAGAAATTATTTTCAATCTCAAAAATTTTATTTGAAAATAGAGACATTTTTCTTACTTAAAGGAGACAAATTGTTCGTAGGTTAACTACACTTTTCATAGCAACGATGCGTTTATCTAATTAAATTGACTGCGCCAGTTCCTCACTCCCTATCCCTAATCACTCTATTGGTCGGCCTCACAACGCACGACAAACACCGGCACCGCCACTCAGCACTAGATGCTTCGTTCGTTGTAGAAACATGTCCGAACGTGCGAATGATATTTTCTCATTTGTTTTGTGTCATTCAAGATTTATCTGCGAGGAAATATTTGATGAACTGTAAAGAATTTGCATTTGCTTACAGCTACAATGCATTAGTGACGCAGCATTGCAGGAAATGATTAATTTTGTCCCCGGCTGGATGACCTACCATTATTTTGAAGAGGGAGGTTTCACGAGAGCCGACAATTCTACAATGTGAATAAGTCTGAGTCCTCCAGTCTCCCCTCTTAGCAGGATCCTATGTAATTAAGGAAACGGTATTAACTTCGTTTTCAGATTCAGCGGAAACTCGTTTGTGAAGGTGAGCAGGAAGGATTTTCAATGCTTGTTTTATTTCAACGTTGCTAGACCGTTACTATAATATCTAGATAGATTTTGTGAAGGGTTTTGTTCTTTTGCTAAGAAAGAGACTTTTATTTAATGTGATCTTAATGGTTTTTACTTCTTTCCCCTTATTACATTAGGGGCATGACACGGTAAGAGCTCTCGGATGAATTCAAAATAGATTTTACCGAAGTGCTTAAAAAGTGTAAGATTTAACACAAATGATCTTTTCACTTCACAATTTCTTCCGTTGATATATTTTTCTCTCCTACGCTTATTTTCAAAACATGTGCAAACCTTGTGCTACAAATATCGTCCTCGTGCTTGTCAATCTTGCCACATGTTTACCATGAATATCGTACGCTTGGGAAGTTACATAGTTATAAAGAGTTACAAAAAAATACAGGCCACAACATATCTTGCTGTCCTCTCGAGGTAACATGTCCTACTCCCAAGATTTCTAAGATGACGGTAAAAGAAAAGGAAAGTTAAAAGGTTTGCCATTGTTGTGTGGCCCGGGAATTCACCAGTAATGTTCTTAAGGTCGATGATAATGGTATTTACGTACACTGTGCCGGAAAACAAATTTGAATAGTTTTTTTGTCCGGCATTACAAAAAACAAAAAGCTGCGCCAAGGGCCCTCCTTTGCGGTATTACTGGAAGACTCGCTAATGATGACTCGACTATCGCTTGCTCAGACGAAGGCGAGAGATGGTTGAATATATTATCTTATCTTTTTTTTTTTGTTAGGAAAGAGTGTTCTATTATGCATAACATTCTTCAAAAGTGAGAGTGCCTAACGTCGATTTATTATCTTCCATGAAGTATAAGTTCGAATCCAAACTCATTGTTTTGTGAAGGTGATAATGGAAGATTTTTATTAATTTTAGTTACGTTTATTATATAAATGCAATAATTAAAACACAAATATGACAAATTTTACTATATTAAAAGCAAAAATATGTCTTGAAGCTTTGAATTAGCCACCTGCCAGACTCTGAGGCTGCTATTCCAATACGGTCTTTTTTTTTTTCTCAGAGAGCATCAAGACACATCCAAACCTAATTTGGTCAGCATGATTGGAACCTTTACCAATTCAACTTTTTGTGGAACATCAATTAAGTAGTTCTCTCATATTAATGTTCGGTATTTCGTAGCTTTCTTTACACGAAATAGTATCACTCACTATCTGATTAATGCTTCAAAATTTTCCAGTCACCGGCCCTAGGTTAAAGGAGAATTGAAGCGTAATTATTCACATTTCCTTTGCATTGGAAAATAAGAGTGACAGGCAGCTTGCGATTCTGTATAAAGTAATTCCTGAAATCCGATGTTGTAAGGCTCGTAATCTCGTCACAAGCACTTCTATAAGAGCTTCGTGATAACTGGCATTGGTTCCAGGACTTTCATTATTGATCTTGATAAATGTTCCAAGTACATCTCTACTATTAATCTGGATATCCTGCAGAGCACACACGCGTAGAAGTGATTGCTCCATGAGGGTCGTTAATCTAATTACTGTCATAAGAGAGAGAGAGAGAGAGAGAGAGAGAGAGAGAGAGAGAGAGAGAGAGAGAGAGAGAGAGAGAGAGAGAGAGAGAGAGAGAGAATTCACACACCATCAACTCACGTGCCTCAATATTTACTTTGATCCCCTCCTGACCCAGAGATGGAAACACACACACACACACACACACACACACACACACACACACACACACACACACACACACACACAACGCCGTCTCTCTAACGCTGGGGGGTGGGAAAAAAAGTGGAAGATTAAAGGTCTCATCGAAAAAGATTAGCGTTATTACAGTAGCAGTAGTAGTAGTAGTCCTCCTCCTCCTCCTCCTCCTCCTCCTCCTCCTCCTCCTCCTCCTCCTCCACCCTCCTCCTCCTCCTCTACACACCCAACACCTGGTAATCTCGTGATCCATCTGTTTGCATCTCATTCCTTCCCTTTAACATCGCCGCTCAGCCGCCATCAAAGGTGCCCGCGGGTCGCCTGGGTGGGCGCGGTAATAAACTTAAACAGACGAGTGGTTCCGGTGGTCACAGTGGAAGATGTGGTAGTGGTGGTGGTGGTGGTGGTGGTGGTAGTGGTAGTGGTGGTGGTGGTGGTGGTGGTGGTGGTGGTGGTGGTGGTGGTGGTGGTGGTGGTCGTGCATTGATCTGGGGTGTGATGGGTCCTCGCGTCACGCCCCTCGGAATGTGAAGTTTTTTTGGGGTCCTTTTTTTTTTTCTGTGTGGCGCAGGGTGACGGTTTCCCAGGTGTGGACTGTGTGTGGCCTGAAGGTTCGTTCAGGTTGTGGTTCTGGTACAGGTTGCTGTCGGGAAGATGATTTCTGCAACGGCGTTTCCTTGATGTTTCTCCTCCGTATTTCTCTCTTCTCTTCTTTTCTTGTCTTGTCTTTACCTCCAAACTTTGTATAATATTGACTTCGTTTTTTTCCCCATTTTTTTTTTTTTTTTATTTGATAAGGTTTGATTAAAAAAGAGACATGAAGAAACTGCTTCTGAAAAACAGCGATAGATGAATGGATTAGACTCAATAATCAGGTTGCTAGTCCCAAGTGAATATGGAACTTTTAAAAGATCAAACAAATTTATAAATGAAGATGATAAAGTGGAAACAGGTAGGCATATTTTAAACAAAGATTGACTGCCTCGTACAATCTTGATGGTTTCTTGCAGCTTTCCTTGTTTTTTTTTTTACATTCTTATGATCTTATGCCCGAAAACGGCCGTGACTCTTTATAGTTTTCTGTCTGCGTTGGTGTATTTATGACGAGACATAGAAAATAAGTGTGAAAATTTACGGACAATTGACACCATTTAAGTTGACAAAAAATACGATATCCTCTTGTCATATGTATAACAGTATCCATAATTTCCCCGCTGGATTGGTGTTTTACAAAATGGCTTAATTAATCATTGCACATTAACGGGAAATTATTGAATATTTCACAATTCGGAACTTTTACAGTATTATTTCCTGTTGAAAAGGATTGTTGTGTTGCGGTGGTGTGGTGGTAGAGGTGCGGCTGTAGTGTAGAGATGGTGGTGGCGGTGGTAGTGGTGGTGAAAACATTGTGGCAGTGAGTGGTAACGGTAGTGGTGATGATAACATGGTTATGGTGTGGAAGTAGCGGTAGTAGTGTAGCTGTAGTGTGGAGGCGGTAGTAATGTGGGTGTAATGCAGTGGTAGAAGTGTTGTTGTAGTAATAAAGGTGAGGGTGGTAGTAGTGTTATTGTATCGATGTAGTAGTAGTAGTAGTAAAGGCCGCAGTGGTGCTAATGATGGTGATGGTGGTGGTGGTGGTAGTGGTAATAGTGGTAATGTTAGTCTTAGTGGTGGTGGTGGTGTTGGTAGTGGCGGTGGTGGTAGTGGTGACGGTGGTGGTATTAGTGGTGGTGGTGCTTGGTGTGGTGGTAGTGGTAGCAATGACGGTGATAGATGATGGTGGTAATGATAGTGGTGGTGATGGTGGTGGTGACGTTGGTGGTGCTAGTGGTGGTGGTACTTGGTGGTGGTAATGACGGTGTGAAGGTGCTAGTGATAATGCTGATAATGTTAGATGTAGTGGTGGTAGTAATGACAGTAGCGGTGGTGGTGGTGGTGGTGGTGGTGGTGGTAAAGAAGCACTGCAGATGTGGTCCTGGTCCCTCCCGGGTCTGGTTTGGCTGATCTAATGAGGCACGTTCGTGACGCGGAAACTACTGCTTCACCCTCGCCTTCCTTCCTTCTCCTGCCTCCCATTATTCCTCACTACTCTATCCTTTCCTCCTTCCATCCCTACTCTCTCTCTCTCTCTCTCTCTCTCTCTCTCTCTCTCTCTCTCTCTCTCTCTCTCTCTCTCTCTCTCTCTTTACTTCACACTGTACCTCTTGCTTTCCTCCTCAAATCTAATCAATTCCTCCCCTACTGCTTCAACTTAACCCTAACCTACTTTCCATCACTACTACTTCACCTTTTATAAATCCTCTACCTTCGCTCTCCGCCTCCTCATCTTCCTCTTTAGGGTCTTCTCTCGCCTTGAAATTATCCCTCGCTCTATGTCTCTGTCTCTCTCTCTCTCTCTCTCTCTCTCTCTCTCTCTCTCTCTCTCTCTCTCTCTCTCTCTCTCTCTGGCCATTATCGCACCTTTCACACCTTTCCCCGTCGATCAGAACTGGCGAAAAAAAAAAAGAAGTGATGATGGAACAGTCAACATACACTATGAGAGAGAGAGAGAGAGAGAGAGAGAGAGAGAGAGAGAGAGAGAGAGAGAGAGAGAGAGAGAGAGAGAGAGAGAGAGAGAGAGAGAGAGAGAGAGAGAGAGAGAGAGAGAGAGAGAGAGAGGTGTAAACAGCCCGGTTCTTTTGTAACAGATTAATTGGAACACCTTTACCGGCTGACAGAATAAGACAAAGGGCGTGAAGTGAAAATATTGTGAATGGAAGTGCTGATTTTTTTTTTTTTTTTTTTTGAGGAACGATGCAGCGAGTAAACTATTAATTAAGAAAACAATGATAGGTGTTACAATGGAAAACGAATAAAGGTAAATAAACAGTCCTCAGCTGTAGACGTAGAGTTGTGTGCATGAATAAATAAGAGAGGAGCAAGTAATGATTATGGAAGGAGCAATAACAGATAATTGGGTAGGTGGGGGCAAGGCGATAACGCAGCCAGAGAGGGGGACACCATAATCATAAGATACCAGATAACGCCCTGCCTGCACATGCACAAGATAACAACAACAACAACAACAACAACAGCAACACTAATCATACTACTATCAAACTCCTCTTTCTCCATCTCCTCTCCTTACTCTGCTACTCCTGCTGCTCCTGCTCCTACTATTACTACTACTACTACTACTACTACTACTACTACTACTACTACTACTAATAATAATAATAATAATAATAATAATAATAATAATGAGTTGTTGTTGTTATTGTTATTATTATTATTGTTATTATTATTATTATTATTATTATTATTATTATTATTATTATTATTATTATTATTATTATCATTATTATCATTATTATCATTATTATTATTATTATCAAATTATCAATATTGTAATTATCATTATTATTACTATTATCATCTATTACTACAGCCACACAACATCAACATCAGTGACAACAGCTACTGGTGCTACTACTACTACTACTACTACTACTACTACTACTACTACTACTATAACAAACTATTACAAAGATAACTTATATTACAGCAAGCATTCACTATTTAGTTGTGATGTATGAATAACCATGATCATTATTTTGTATTATTTTGCCTGGTACCGACATATTATCAGAAAATAGCTCTACTTTAAAAGATGAAGCTTGATTTCAACTTGATGGGAACCTGTAAAGTTATCAACAGAAATTAATTAAGGTACTCATCACATTAAGCACATCCTTTCAGAGGTTATCTTCTCTTATTGTATCCCACAGAAAACAAAAAAAGAATCGCCTTGCCAATACAAAAAAAAAAAAAAATCTTACGCCAAGACAAGTTAAAATTAGAAAAACAACAAAACTTTAACGCGAGTTTTTTTACAGGTCATGACTTTCAACAAACTCTTTTATTTCACGGTGATGTGTGCGTGCGTGCGTGGGTGCCTGCCTGTGTGTGTGTGTGTGTGTGTGTGTGTGTGTGTGTGTGTGTGTGTGTGTGTGTGTGTGTGTGTGTGTGTGTGTGTGTGTGTGTGTGTGTGTGTGTGTGTGTGTGTGTGTGTGTGTGTGTGTGTGTGTGTGTGTGTGTGTGTGTGTGTGTGTGTGTGTGTGTGTGTGTGTGTGTGTGTGTGTGTGTGTGTGTGTGTGTGTGTGTGTGTGTGTGTGTGTGTGTGTGAGGTGGTGGAAGATGGAATGTGGTGCAGTTTCCAGGATTTGGGGATGCTTGAATTTTGTAAGATGGCAAGGAGTGGGTGCATCCAGGTGAGGAAGAATTACAGAGAGGTCACATGGATGCAGGAGAAGGAAGACAAGACAAGGTAGGCAGAGGAGGAGGAGGAGGAGGAGGAGGAAGGCGCATTGAGGCAGGGAAAGGAAGGCACGGAAGACAAGAGGCGTGGATGTAGACAGAAGGGATAATGCGTGAATGCAGGGAAAGGTAAAAGATAAGCAGAAGAAGCAGGGAAGAGACAAACATGGACTTCTGGTGTGGCATTTTGGGAATAGAGGTGAGTCTTGGTGACCTTCATTATCAAGTGTTTAGTATTCAGAGCTACGGCGACAGCGGGTGACGAGAGAGAGAGAGAGAGAGAGAGAGAGAGAGAGAGAGAGAGAGAGAGAGAGAGAGAGAGAGAGAGAGAGAGAGAGAGAGAGAGAGAGAGAGAGAGAGAGAGAGAGAGAGAGAAGCAACAATAAAATGAAAAGTCAAATAAAAGTGTTTTGTGCCGTTTTTATTTCATCTCTCTCTCTCTCTCTCTCTCTCTCTCTCTCTCTCTCTCTCTCTCTCTCTCTCTCTCTCTCTCTCTCTCTCTCTCTCTCTCTCACCTACTTTCATCCTTCAATCTTTCCTCCCTCCCTTCCTCCCTTCCTTCCTTCCTTCCTTCAGTCCGCACCGTATCCCAGAAACAATAACAGCAGCAGCAGCACCAAGAGCAGGAACACTCACATTACCGAGCGTGTGGGGGACAAGAAACACACACAAAAAAGGCACCGGAAAAGAATAAAAATTGAGAGTAATGTACGGGGAGTGCGAGTGAAACGTCTAAAGCAGTGGTCGGCGTACTGGCAAAGGACCCAAGTCACGTTTCGTATAAATAGACGCCGTGTGTCGTTGCCGCGGCAGACGGAGCGACCCAGTTTATTGGAGGAAAGAGGCACTTTTGTGGAGGCGGAAGGGAGAATTCTGGGGAAGGAAGGAAGGGAGGGAGAAGGAGAGAGAGAGAGAGAGAGAGAGAGAGAGAGAGAGAGAGAGAGAGAGAGAGAGAGAGAGAGAGAGAGAGAGAGAGAGAGAGAGAGAGAGAGAGAGAGAGAGAGAGAGAGAGAGAGAGAGAGAGAGAGGACAGTTTGGAGGGGATCTAACTTATGGCCATGGGGGCTGAAAAGGAGGAGGAGGAGGAGGAGGAGGAGGAGGAGGAGGAGGAGGAGGAGGAGGAGGAGGAGGAGGAGGAAGGAAGAAGAAGAAGAAGAAGAAGAAGAAGAAGAAGAAGAAGAAGAAGAAGAAGAAGAAGAAGAAGAAGAAGAAGAAGAAGAAGAAGAAGAAGAAGAAGAAGAAGAAGGAGGAGGAGGAAGAAGAAGAAGAAGAAGAAGAAGAAGAAGAAGAAGAAGAAGAAGAAGAAGAAGAAGAAGAAGAAGAAGAAGAAGAAAAAGTATGTGTGATGAGGAAGGAGGTTGGAAGAGTAGTGTTTCATTTCTTCTCATTCATTTTTTTGCCTCAATTAAGTATTTTTATGTGACGAATGATGATGAGCTGGAAGGTGATGAAGGAGAAATGGTGGGTGGGAGGAGTGCTTGAAGTGGTGGTGGTGGTGGTGGTGGGGCGGCAGGTTTAGTGTAGTGGGGTCATGTTGGGGAAGGGAGGAAGGGGTGAATGAAGTATTGGGTGAGGGTTAGAGGGGAAAAATGTGAGTTTGTGTGGATGGGAGGCAGAAGAGGAATTGAGGGGGGAGGGGAATGGGTAGAAAGGAGAGAGGAAGGGGGAAGGGTGAGGGAGAGGGAGGAATGGAGCAGCATGGAGCGTTGGTTACTCTTTTCCACATGCGATCATTAGTTTTAGCGTGAGAGTAAAAATAAAATAGAAATCAAATAACTTACCGGGTGAAAACTTAGAGACAGCGTGAAAGTAAAACAAATATAACAATAAGTTACCGAATGAAAATTAAAGAGAAGACCATAAAACACTTGCAACAACAGGAGGGAAAGAAAAGTAACGACAAAGGACATAACATATCGCAGAGAATTATGTAAAAAAAAAAAAAAAAAAAAATGAGAAAATAAGAAAAACCTATGCAGAAAAAAAAAGAGAAAATCGTAAATACAAGTAATGTTATATATTCCTGTGAAAACATATATTACTTTTGCCTAAATCTGACCCACCACACGTCCTGGAGCGTTAGCAGATTTCGTGTTTGTGGAAGGCGTAAAGGGTGTAATTCTAAGAAAGTGTGAAACTGTTTTAAAATTGAAAGAAGAAAATAACATGATTCCGTTGTGTTTTCGAAGAGAGTAAGAGAGAGTAAGAGAGAGAGAGAGAGAGAGAGAGAGAGAGAGAGAGAGAGAGAGAGAGAGAGAGAGAGAGAGAGAGAGAGAGAGAGAGAGAGAGAGAGAGAGAGAGAGAGAGAGAGAGAGAGAGAGAGAGAGAGAGAGAATCACGTGCTTTCATCTGTTTTACATATATATGTACACTTTTTTCCCCCTCTCATCATTATTCTAACGAGAAAAGGTTGAGTTTCAGACAGGCGCCGGGAGCACCAGAGCTTAA
>NC_087162.1:3332500-3347500 GCF_035594125.1 Scylla paramamosain | reverse complement strand
TTTGCCTCAAGAACTTATTGATTACTTTGCTGTAAATTACATTGGTTCAGAGAGAGGTCGTGGTCAGAACCGCAGGAGAATGGTTCCCAGGTTTAAAATTGCTGATCAAAATGTGCGTGACAGAGCCCCTTCAAGATAGACCTTGCACAAACAACAACTTGGAGGGCTTCCACAATGTCCTTCAAAGTTCTGTAACGCAAACCTACCCTAACATTTGGTGTCTTATCAAAGGGCTGAAAAAGGAAGAAGTTCTTGCAAATGGGAAAAACATTAAATTTGAACAGTCTGGATCAGTATGTAAGCCAACAACTGCTACTAAGAACATCAAGTCTCATTGAAAAATATGATCCGAATGAAAAGATGCACTTCCTTCATGCCGTGGCTCATAATTTAGTTATTTTAAATATTCTAGTAGTCCTCTTCTGAGTAGAAATGGAGTTTCGCAACTAAGGCGACGAAAATACAGCCAAGGGAACGAATCACCCTAGAGGGCGAATTACCCTAGGGGACCAATCCTCCAGGGATGAATAACCCGGGGGTAAATCAACCGGGGCATTTCACCCGGGGACGAATCACCCTCGCACCCATGGAAATCATCACGGTAACACACGGAATTGTATAATGGTTATGTAATAACTCCAGTGTGACAACTAAAAAATTTTACCAAGGACGCAATAAACTAGCGAACGATATTTGGGAGGACAGAAGCGAACTCTAGTGATTCACTAAGTAGCCCTGCCCTTGTTCACTTTACTATGTGTTATACTGGCATGGATACCATGAAAGGGAGTATAGCAAGTGAAATGACGTGCATGTGGTTGCTTTACTCATAATGGTGGGGTGGTGGAGGTGGCCAGGGTGACCTTCTCTGTTTGTTTACCGCCTGGTACCACCAACAGAAGAGAGACGTGTCTGAGTTAACTTAGCACTGAACAACAACAATGTATTGATTTAGCAGAAGCAATGCAAGTCGGAAAACAGGGAGAAAAAGATTAACATACCTATCATCACTAAGAGAGGAGACGTGACTGACGGTGCTGCGCACTGTGCCCTGCCCGGACTACTGCTGGTTTGGAGGGAGTTACTTACTCGGGAATTTCCTACCTATTTTACGTCCCCTGTGTCTGTTCATTATATTTGCAAGGTATCAGTAATAACACGGGAACTAAACTGAACGGATAAAAAGGGGAAAATATGTGGCTTGCTCCCCGAGGAAGTGTTATGACATGTACATAAGTATCTGTGATTCAGTAACTATACGTGCAATGGGTGGCCTCACGTTTTCTATGATCCTAACTGGAAAGGTAATAACCAGCTATGATCCTTATCGATTTAATGTCATTATGTTTCATAGTACTTTTCGTTTACTTATATATTTTAAATTCATTTTACCTTGCGTTTCTTTACTAATGTTTATTTATTAATCAATAAAAATGATAATGCTATCATTAGTGCAAATATTAGTGGTACAAGTAGTAGTAGTAGTAGTAGTAGTAGTAGTAATACTAGTAGCAGTAGTAGTAGTAATACTAGTGAAAGAAGAGGTTGTTGGTGGTGGTGATGGTTGTATCACTATTGAGTCAGCAGCAATGTGGCAAAAAACTTCTTTTCTTTTATCACCACGGACAAATATTATTATTAGAGTTTTGGTGTGAAGTGTTGCTCTTCAACCCATGTAAATTGCACAGTAGTTTTTATCCACAAAAAGGGAGAAAGATAATATCGTTAACATAGCAATACTTTCTGGATCTTATTCGAGTCTGTGACTTTATGAAATGATGAAGAACGAAACACTGCATGAAGTACTTGAATAAAATTTCAAACTTCCCTTTCTTAGCTCCTCTGGCCACAGCGCCGCGCACACAAATATATCATAAAAGTTTGCATAAAAGAAGATTTAGTACAGGAAGCAAAGCACTGGAAAATTTATGTAACTTGAGAATCTTAATATTCGCCAAAAATTCTTGCTCGCGCCGCCTCTGTTAAATATTACGTCTTTTTTAATTAAACTTGCAAGACGTTCGCTTTTACACTTTCTTCCTTTATATGCTCCAGCTTTTCTGTACTTTAATCTCTTTTCATCTGGTCATGGCACATAAGTATACACAGTCAGACAGTGTACTACTTTCTCTTTCCGATTCAAGCTTCTAAGGTGCTTTTATTTTTTTTCTCTCCCTCTGTTTTTCATCTGCCGCTTTACCTTTGTAATCCATTCATTGCATTGAAATGTACATGACTTGACAGTCTATTACCTTCTTTTTCAATAGTAAACTTATAAGGAATCCGCTATAAACATTCCCATTCTTTCTTTATCATAATCTATCTTTTGCCTTCTCTTTCATCTCATCTTTCATTGCACCTAAAATAAATACAGTCTCGCAGTCCGATATTTTCTCATGATAAATGAAACTTACAAGGAGTTCGCTTACAGAAAATTTCCTTCCTTACCATGTTCTATCCTTTCTTTAGTCTTTCACTCCATTTAGCATTTCACTGTATCTAAATAAATACAGTCTGGCAATCCACTAATAAGATCTGATAATTATTCATTTACTATTTTTGTACCATTCTTCTAGTGAGAACCTCACAAACGTATTCCACTGTCGACCGTTTTGGTTCAGGCGCAACCTGTCCTCAAATCATTAATACAACTCTCACCCGCACAACGCTTTTCGCTTGCCCAGTGTTATCGCTGATGGAATACTGCAACCTTTTATTCTGGACCAGCACGACGGTCCTGCCTTCGCGTCACTCTCAATATTTTTTATTTTTTTTCTAATCTGTGACTTCCCTTTTTACTTCCATGTGCTTCACGAGGCTTCCAGTGCGAGCGTTATTTCATCAGTCTCTATAGTTATATCGAAGAAGTGAAAAGAAAAATATTGGCAGTGATATGTACGTTTGGTTTGGTCGTTCCCTTCAGAATCTTATGCAACACACACACACAAACACACACACACACATGCGTGCAAGTAGTGTTTAGGCAGTATTGTCAACCTGTGGCCACAATGGTGCGCGGCCACTCAGAGCGTCCCATCTGCCCGGCTCTTGGCCAGTTGATCGAGGATCCTGTTTCGTCGCGGCGCTGAAGTGTAGAGCGGCTGGCTGGGCTGGTCCAGTATTGTTCTTATGAAAATGTAGAATTTTTTTCTGATAATTTAAGATTTTTATTATACTTGGGTCTGGAATATTAGCTGATGTGCTGTTAAAAAGGTGAAGCCCTCTAATTGCAAACGTATTTTATCTTCGTGTTTTCACTCGGGTTTGGGCTCTTGGGTTTATTTTAGGTATAACAAAGTCTGCTGAACCTTGGGTATATTTTGGAATCTAAATCGATATCATTCACAGCTAAGCCATTCATCAGCTTCCATACGTATATTATGGCGTAGCGTTCTCAGCGACGTCAAGAGAGTACAGGTTTAGGGTTTTCAAACGATCCCAGTAGTTAAAGAGACTTACTGATGTGATCTTGTGGGTGTAAAACCCTTGCACGGATTCCAACATTTGCTTTTCGCTTGTTTTCCACGGGGACCGCAATTGGCAGCAGTACTCCAGGATGGGAAGTACCAGTGACTTGTTCAGGGACAGCATCATTACCTAGTCCCGCGTCTTAAAAGTAGTACGTAGTATCCAGCCAGCCTGTCCTCTGGCGGATTTTACTACAGAGTGAATATGTGTTATGGAGGTAACGTCGCTGGTATGGTTTACTCCGAGGTCTCCAACGAAATTTTCATTTGAATACGATTACCATCGAGAGCCATATAAGTGTTGTGGTCTCCACTGGGACTCATAGTGTGGTGCATGTGTTCCAACTTGTTTCATTGAACACCATATTGTTCCACTTGTAGATAGATGGTTGAGAGGTCAGCTTGGAATAAGTCTACATTTTCGCTTGTTTTTATTAGCCTTGATTCCTAGTGTCATCAACAAAGGATACAACAGAGTGAGTGATGGATTTGTCTGAGATATGAATCAGGTATAAAAGGAAGTCATGTACTGAGCCTTGGGGTATCCCGCTCTTCACGAACGAGTTTTGGTAAACTGACTGATTTACAGCCACAAATTTGGTTTTATTTGCATGGAGACTGTGGATCCATATAGCAAGTTTTTTGCAGATGCCAAGATGATCCATCTTGTGCAGGAGCATACCGTGGTCTATCTTGTCAACGCTTTGTGAAGTCAGGGTACACGACGTCTACATTTTGGTTGTGTTCCATAGCATGAATGATGCTTTCGTGGTAGGTGAGAAGCTGAGATAAACAAGACCAACCCGTTTTGAGTCGAAAAATGTATCACAGAGGACTTTTCGAACTCATTACATGTTAGGTCGGAATGATGCTGTTCCGGATAGAGAAACAATACTGATATGGGTTGCAAATTTCAGAGCCACAGGCTCAGCACTTAAAAGAAAGCCGCTTGGAAGACTTCGAGACGCTCGAACTCCACAAAGTGTTTGAGCTTTAAAACTTTCTGTTGCTCAGTCTCCTACTAGTTCAGCTCATAAACAGGCTTCTGCCTTGGTACTGTCTGATCAAACAGTCACAAGAATTCTATACATTGATTTGGAGTTATATCCGTACAAACTAATGATTGCTCAGAAGCTGCATGAACTGGAAAGTTCGCTTGCCATGATGTGATGATATCCTTCCGAATGTTCCTACAAATGCTGTTCTTCTCACAAGTGATGAAGCTCACTTTCATCTCTCAGGCTACGTGAAAGAACAAAATTTTCGCTATTGGGCGCTCTGAAATTTGCAGCCCATAGCAATGTTTTTTCTATCTGGAACAGCATCATTCCGTAATGAGTTCGCAAAACTCTGTGTTGCAATTACAGATTCACCATTCTTCAAAAAACGTTTCTATGGCAAAAGCATGTTGTGCACCAGCCCAAGCTATATTACTAAATAAGAGTATCTAAAAAAATGGTAATTCATTATATAAATGAAGACATCATTGGCACTTCCATGGTAATTCATTATATAAATGAAGACATCATTGGCACTTGCATGAGTTCATTAGCAACATAAAGGTGAAAGTTTAAAATATGGGAAGTATTTCTGCCACACCCTGTATTTGATCGAAAAATGGAGGCGGTGCTTTAGTATGGCATTATACTGTTCCTCCACTCCTGCGTCTCCCAGAAGTTGGTCCCCTTTTATGGCACGTATATCAACTTGTAGCGACTCCCACCATAGCTTATCGCTGAAGAAGTCTAAAATCATTAATGATTAAAGATTATAGTGTCAGGCAGAACCTTTTCGTAATCACGTCTATCAGCAGGCTCCGTGACGATGGTTGTAGTTATGATTTTGTGGTCCGATAATTTTTTTTTTTTTTTCCCGCTGCTAACATGGTATTCATATGAATACCAAGTGACTGTCACTTGTAAAGATCAAATCAAGGATGTTGTTTTCTCTTGTAGGATTTGTGACGTACTGTGTTAAATAATACTCCTCTGCAAATGAGAGTAAAGCATTTGCCTGGCTTCTCATTTCAGCTGAGCCACCTGAGACAATCTCGGCATCCCAGTTTACTAATAGGAAGTTAGTCCCTAGTAAGTATTATTGTGGGTGGGGGAGGAGGTAATTTTCCTATCACCGCTCTCATTTTCATGAAAGGTTCCATCAATGTTTCAGTACTGCATCCTGGTGAACGATATATAGTGATAAAGAGCAGATCCAGGGTGTCAACAAGAGATATTTGAGGCTCAGTAAGGGAGCTCGATATTGACAAGAGCGTTCTCGTAAATGGAGCAATTCCGTAATTTAGTTTAGGAACTTGAGAGACCACGGGTTGTATTGACCCGGGCTAGGAGAGATGCGCCACACTTGGGTATGGCCCCTTTGCCATGGGATCATTCGAGCTAACTGGCCCATCTGAAGCTGTAATTCTTGCATCTGAGCTAGTAGAAAATTTTCACTTTCCTGTTTTGAGATGTTTGTCCACTACGGCTGAGGTTGCTGGGGTGGTGCATCTGACGGAATGGGATGGTCATTGCCCATCTTGTGTGTCAGATGGTGCGTCATATGGGGAAACAAAGCCTCGGTGTACCGTGGTCCAGTCTCCGTTTGGTAGCGTTGAACCCTACTAATGGAATTGATTGCACTTCAGATTTAGAGATTCTGTTTTCCTTTTAGAGCTTCTATATAACTGGGGTGAAAACATTTACACTCACTATCATGCGTAGAGCCCTTGCGTGGATCCCTGCCATATATGTCTTCATTTTGGTGCAAACCGCAAGGTGAGCGAAGCGACAATGTCGACCTGTGCGGCTATATTTTTTATTTTTATTTTTATCATTTATTTTCTTATGCAAGAGGGTCACTGGCCAAGGGCAACAAAGTTATGAGGAAAAAAGGCCTACTTAAGTACCAGTTTCCAAAAAGACTGCCGAATAGAAAGTCAGATGACGGAGAATAGGTGTCTTGAAACCTTTCTCAGGAAGGAGTTCAAGTCATAGAAAGAAGGGAATACAGAACAAGGCAGGGAGTTCCACGGTTTACCAGAGAAAAGGATGAATGACTGAGAATACTGGTTAACTCTTGCATTAAAGAGGTAGACAGAATAGGGGTGACAGAAAGAAGAGCCTTGTGCAGCAAGGCCGCGGGGCGAGAGGAGGCATGCACTTAGCAGGATCAGAAGAGTAGAAGATTGCGGTACAAGATAGCAAATTTCAACAATGAAACGATGAGAGAGAGGCATTGTCTAATGAAGCAGCATATCTTGGTCTTTGCATCATCTATTGGCTCAGTCTCTTCTTCCCGTGTTGTCAAGGCTGCTTGAGATGATGGTTTTGTCGTGAGTGTTTCCACTGGCTCGTTTGCGGCTTCTCGCTCGTCATCCTCGGGTGTTTGAAGCAATGGATTTCTTCAGCCTTCCATGGTGCATGATTTAATAGTTTTGTTTTCATTTTCTCTGCCAAGGAGGTCAACCATTTGGGCATATTTTTCATCAAAACTATCACCGAGAGATTCACAAGCGCAAGCCTCACACGTGTAGTGACACCTTGAAGTGAAAAGGTTCAGTGTGTAATACTTCGGTAGGTTCGAACATGTGACGTGAAGATCACTCTCACACTTTCAGCATTTCAGACTTTCAAAAACGTGCAGTTAGGAGCACATGGCACAGTTCGTTTCTGTTCGTAGGGGATTTCCATTTGCCTTTTCAATTTTGCTTTCTAAGGTCGGCTAAAGACTTTTCTTTCGTTTTCTTACAATGGTCTGCTGACTTAGATAAAAAAAAAAAAAAAAAACTTTTGGAGATATTTATATTTCCAGGTGTCCACCAATAGAGATTTGAGGAGCGACGAGAAGCACATCCACTCTCCACGACGGTCAACAACACACACACACACACACACACACACACACACACACACACCTAAAACTACGTCGACATGTTTGCTTATTTCTGGAAAATTTACAGAAGTGACAAAGTAAAATAGTTGTTTCCTGGAGTATAAAAGAATATTGCGGAAAAGATTAAGTGATACTTTGAAGAGAAATCTCCTGTTACACGTTGCATTGCACGGCAGGAAAGAGAGAGAGAGAGAGAGAGATATTGGAAATTCTCTACCTTCCTGATAATTATGTTTTCGTATCCCTATTTGCAATTATTTTAAACATCTTTCCTAATTTACTTTTGCACGAGGTACGAGTATGGGCGTTGCTTCGCTGTACATGAACACCTGCACACACAGCACATCACTGCCACCATTACTATTCAATTTCCATTGAGTCACGCCGGCTTGTTAAATCTTTCTTTTCCATTCCCTTTGAAAGCCGCTGTTCCGTGCTCTGTATTTGAGATGCACTTATACGTATAACTCTGAAACACATGTCTGTCTGAAACACGTGTCTCTCTCTCTCTCTCTCACTCTCTGTATTGGTGATGCACTTATACATATAACTCTGAAACACGTGTCTGTCTGAAACACGTGTCTCTCTCTCTCTCTCTGTATTGGTGATGCACTTATACATATAACTCTGAAACACGTGTCTGTCTGAAACAAGTGTCTCTCTCTCTCTCTGTATTGGTGATGCACTTATATGTATAACTCTGAAACACGCGTCTGTCTGAAACACGTGTCTCTCTCTCTCTCTCTCTGTATTGGTGATGCACTTATATGTATAACTCTGAAACACGTGTCTGTCTGAAACACGTGTCTCTCTCTCTCTCTCTCTCTCTCTCTCTCTCTCTCTCTCTCTCTCTCTCTCTCTCTCTCTCTCTCTCTCTCTCTGATATTATTCTTTCATATCGAATTACTTTATTATCTTTCAAAGGCAATTTATTGTTTTTGTTGTTGTTGTTGTTGTTGTTGTTGTTGTTGTTGTTCGTGAAATAAAGATTTACTACCACCAATGATGACAATAATGGTGGTGGTGGTGGTGGTGGTGGTGGTGGTGGTGGTGGTGGTGGTGGTGGTGGTGGTGGTGGTGATGATGATGATGATGATGATGATGATGATGATGATGATGATGATGATGATGATGATGATGATGATGATGATGATGATGATGAAAAGCCCCCCTCCCCGCTGCCGCCTCCTCTACACCATAATGTGCGTGCGGATTAAATTATTTTTAATGGAATAACAAACACAGTATTCAAAGGGCAAATTACCAGAAAGTATTGAATTTATGGGCCGTTATATAAACACTAATGAACTACGTGACAAAATAAAAATCTATACATAACTATCAAAAAAAAAATAATTCCTATTGTACCTTTCTAATTATCGAAGGGTGAGAGAGAAGAACAATGAGATTCACCTTTTTATTCAACCTAGTAAGTGTTAGTTAGAAAAAGCGACACAAAAAAAATAAAGTATATCAAGAGACAAAAAGCGATGCAGGGAAATTAAAGGCGACCAAATTCACATAAGGCAACATACAAACGTGATCTGTAGCGCGACATGTACTGGAAATGTAATTGAAAGTTAATTGGTATGAGAACCATATTACGCACATATACATAAATACAGAGCAGTCGTGTGTGTGTGTGTGTGTGTGTGTGTGTGTGTGTGTGTGTGTTCTCTCTACATATGTATTCCCTGCAGACAAATAACTAGAACAATCTGCCTGAGCCTTGGATCATCACTGCACTAAGTCTTTCTCCTCCATTTGAATACCTCGAGGGTGAACTAAATGCAAATAATGCTGAAAACAAACAAGGCAGTTCCACAAAGCAAAGGATTCAGAAGAAATAAGTTTATATATCATGCAGGAATTAAGCGTTCAAAGGGAAAAGCAGACAAGCAGACAGACAGAGGCAGGCAGGCAGGCAGGCAGACAGACAGACAGACAAAAATAGAGATACAACAATCAGGTTGAAAGACAGACGCAGACAGATAGACAAGCAGACAGACAGACAAAAAAAAAAAAACGAACAGGCTGACAGGCAAACACAAGGAGATAGACAGGAAGACAGTGTTGCAGACAGAGGCAGACAGAAACAAGAATAACTGACAAACAAGGATTAGAGAGACAAAGGAGAGAGACAAGATGAATAGACAAGTAGAAACAAACAGAAAACTAGACAATCAGTTCCATAGGTAGACAAACAGACACAGAAAGAGACAGACGGACAGACGGACAGACAGACACAGAGATAAATAAAAACTAAACAACGCACAATATGGTTCATTTACATATATAATGAAATTAAGAGAATTAAAACATCATACGAGAGAGAGAGAGAGAGAGAGAGAGAGAGAGAGAGAGAGAGAGAGAGAGAGAGAGAGAGAGAGAGAGAGAGAGAGAGAGAGAGAGAGAGAGAGAGAGAGAGAGAGAGAGAGAGAGAGAGAGAGAGAGAGAGACTTTATAAACCACTGCAGAGAGTACCGACACACCTGAATACCTGCACAGATCTCTAATTACACCTTTTCTCTCATTACAGAACGTGGTCAAAATGTAATGAGGCCGTGTGAAGGAGGCGAGAGGGAGAGAGGGACGAGAATGAAGGAGTGACAGAGAGAGTGAAGGAGTGTAAAAGTCCAAATGGAAGGTGACATGAGGTGCTGATGGAATATCGTGTGAGGGAAGGAGAAGAGCTTGTAGAAGAGGTAGAATGTTGAGAGAGAGTTGTAGAGTAAGGTAGGCTGTAGTAGTAGGTAGTGGCTAAGAGGGGAGGTTATAAAAGGAAGAATGGTGTACTGGTGTTATGAAGTAGTATAGTGTCAGGGAAGGCGATGACCAGCAGGAGTTGGAGGAGGACGATGATGAGTTAAAGTATGAATACATGGGATTAAAGAGGAAGAAAAGATACCACAAGACTTTTTCGTTTATAACTGTTGTGCCACGTCCGGGTCCTATTGTAGTAAGCAAGCCTCTGGATCAGTAGATGGAGGAAAAAAAAGAAACAAAATGGTAAGTGAAATTGGTTGGATAATTATGAGCTTATACGTATGAGGAAATTATTCTCTAATGACTCTTATTCTATGTGTGAGAGAAGAAAGGAAAGCCCTCCTCTCCCTCTACTTCCAGGACAGTGCAGGCCGGAAAAAAAGAAATATGAAAACACACAAAACATGGAAAACATATACAGTAAAGATATCATGAATAGCTTGTATAATTGAGAACATAACCCGATCAATTCAAATTATGAAATATCGAAAAGACTCATGAATATGACGAAAAATTGTTCCTGTGAGCGAGCATGTTGCTGTCATGAAAAATAAAAAAAAAAATAGATATATGATCATTCACATCACATCTACGTGTTCCATGACAATATTTATATGCACGGTTGTTTTAATGAATTGATCTTTCTTCCATTTGCTGCCTTCTACAGTTGTTTGTTCCAGTCAGTGACAGTGTGAATGTGCCACAAAAAAAAAAAAAAAAAAAAAAAGGCTGACGTCGGTACAGTGAAATGTCTCTTTTATCGGCACATTTTTTTTTTTTTTTCGCATTTCTACAACGATTAATGATTTGTCTCATTGATTTATTGACCAACTTGGTGACTGAGTTATTTGATTGATTTACTGACTGACGACTTACTAGTGACTGATTATTTTATTAATCTATTGACTGACTAGTTGACTTATGTACGAGCATTTAATTAGTTTATTGACTGACTTGCTGATTTATTTCACTGATTTACTGACTGACTTACTAACTGATTTATTTGACTGACTTACTGACTAACTTACCTGATTTATTTGATTGATTTATTGACGAGCTCACTGATTTAAAATGCCACAAAAGAGTTCTTGATGAAATATACATACAGTTCCAGGTAAATTCAATAATTGCATACGTAGCTTCTGATAAAATGTTTACTTTCTTATGCGATCCATGATGGAATAAATAGTCCTCTTTAGCGATCTCAATAAGATATTTACAATTCCAGTTTCAATACAGTTTACGATAAAATGCACACACTTCCTCATAGTCCTTGTTAAAACACATATACGTAATTCCTTATACAAAATCATGATGAAAAAAAGAATACAGATCACAGTGCGGGTTCTGATGAAATAGATACAGTTTTCCTTACACAGTTACCGGTAAAATAGAGTCGGTAAAATAGAGTCGGTTTCTTATGCAGTTCCCGAGACACTAAATCCAGATAACCGCGTGATCTTTCAAGTCAGATTTATCAAAAAGAGTTCAAGGTGTACTCTCTCCTCTTCTATACGGAACAGGAGAAGTTTGAGCCTTGGGTGTTGTCATGCAAGTTTGCTGCTTCATGTTGGGTGTTTCAGGAGAGACTGAGTTGCTGGTGTCTGTAGATGAATTATGGGCGAGGGACGAGCGTGAGTGTTGGAGAAACGGGGAGAATGAGAACAAAACACAGACAATACATTTATTTTTTTCTTCTATTAGTTCAATAGATTCACTTTCAGACACACACTCACATATCTAATTACAATATTGACTCTCTCTCTCTCTCTCTCTCTCTCTCTCTCTCTCTCTCTCTTCTCTCTCTCTCGTCTCTCTCTCTCTCTCTCTCTCTCTCTCTCTCTCTCTCTCTCTTTCTCTCTCTCTCTCTTAATCTCTTCCACTATTTTTTTTATTTAATTTAATTTATGCGTATAAAAAATACAAAATAAAACGTACAGATGAGCCAAGCATCTCGAGGCAAATCATTTAACTCATAATTTGTCGTCATTGACTAAATATCTATACACGGGATGTGCACCCTGCCATGTTTCAGAACACTATCTTGATACATCATTTCAGTGAACATATTACTATAAATTAATATTAAATCATTAATCAGTTAAATAATCATCGTATCATTTTGAAAAAAAAAAAATTAATCTTGGAATTTGATAAAACTTCTAAATTATTAAACTTGTGCATTAGTTACAAGAATCTGAATTTCCTTCTGGTTTAACGGGGAAATGTTCTACAATTTTCGTGATTGTCTACGATCCACGACCTCGCCCATGACGAATACAAGCCAAGACATGCAGCAACACGTCACGCGCGCCTGAGGGAGGTGAAGGAAACCGCGAACATCGTAGAGACCGACCAACCCAGTAATCCGTAAGGGTGACGATCCTCCTTCGCCGGTCTGGGACTGGAAATCGCTCTGCTCGAAACACGATAAAGAGCAAATAAAGGACAAGAGAGGGTTTCCTTTTCTTCTATTTAATAATACATTTTGTATTTTCGTCTCGCTTTTTCCATTTCCGTTTCTCGAGCAAGTCCCCTCAATTGCCAAGTACCGGACAGCGCCTCTCGCGTCACCTTGCTGTCCGGCTGGTGTTGGAAGTCTGCTTCCGAATTCCTTCTCTTTTTCTTCATTTTCATTATATTTACATGCCGTATTTCATTAGTTATCAATCTTTATGAGGCCTTCTAAGCTTATCTATATACATATTTATTTATTTCTTATTTTTATATATCTAGTTTAACTGAATTTTACTCTATAAAGTAATTTGTTTCCAGGGGAACTGTGACGAGCCAGCATACAGCTAGGGGAGCAGAATTCCACCACGTAAGTGAAACATTTGTCTCTGGAAGCATCATGTTGTTATATAAATGGAATCATATACATGTAACAGTCAGACATTTATGTAGTTACAACCCATCGTTGCCGAAGTGTTTGTTGACTGCGGTGACTGACAGACAGCCTCACTCATCGTCTCACAAAGAATCCTACCTTTTTATTTTCAGAAGAGTGGTCTTTCCTTTTCAAAGGATTCTAAATATGGAAACAACTGATCGGATGGTGGTCATTGATCTGCATCGTTGAGGAAAAGTGTGGTGGTCTTCTCTGAATTCCACGCTTGCAAACTTTTTCTTTTATTTATGATCGCAGTTTTCAAGGATCTCCGAAAGTGAAAATACTGCATCTGCCAAGAGACTTAACTTCTGTTTCGTTATCGTAAAAATACAAAATGCCTTCTCCTCACAGCTCACACAGAGACGACGGGGAGGAAAACACATCAAAACATGTCAATGAAAAAAAAAACTCTGAAATAAACCAAGAATAAAACTGCAATACAAAGAAAGGCAACAAAAATGAGGTTCCAAAGAAAAATATATTCGCACTGTACGTTGAGGTGGTTGGGTAGAAAAGGCAGTGAACGAGAGAGAGAGAGAGAGAGAGAGAGAGAGAGAGAGAGAGAGAGAGAGAGAGAGAGAGAGAGAGAGAGAGAGAGAGAGAGAGAGAGAGAGAGAGAGAGAGAGAGAGAGAGAGAGAGAGAGAGAGAGAGAGAGAGAGAGAGAGAGAGAGAGAGAGAGAGAGAGAGAGAGAGAGAGAGAGTGGAAAAATAGAAACAAATTGGAAGAAATATTTGAAACTGAATTAACCCTTCCACTGCTAATTGGCACACCTATCCTTGATGACGAGCCACTCTGACACATCTTTTCTTCCTCTAGAGTCACATTCAAGCATGGTACTGGTTAGAAATTGCTAAATCTATTCCTTTTTTATCCTATTCTTTCTTGGTGATGCGTATAAAAAATTCCATGCATTGCTTTTAGTGATGTGAAGTGTTGCATGCTGCAGTGAAAGGGTTAAAGGATTTCGCGTTACGTCAAGAGTCAACTCGATCTGAAACTGCAAGTGGACATTTACTACTGTTTGTTCGCCACACGTCAGGGAACCGTTGCTTAATGTCCCTCTGTTGTATCTGTTGCCTCTGTGTTGGTGCTGGTGCTGCCATCTGTAGCTACGAGGTGCCTATTGGAGGAGGAGGAGGAGGAGGAGGAGGAGGAGGAGGTGAGCAAGAGTATACACAAGACATGCAACTCTGTCACTAGTCCAAGTTTACACAGGTTAGGTATGGGTACTGGACACACACACACACACACACACACACACACACACACACACACACACACACACACACACACAAGCAAGCAAGCAAGCAAGGTATGGTGTAGAGGCATTTCTATTATCTACACTTGAGAGAGATTCACAAATTCACAAATTAATAATTGAGTGATGTGGACACATACAAGCTCGTTATTGGATGAATATGAGAGAGAGAGAGAGAGAGAGAGAGAGAGAGAGAGAGAGAGAGAGAGAGAGAGAGAGAGAGAGAGAGAGAGAGAGAGAGAGAGAGAGAGAGAGAGAGAGAGAGAGAGAGAGAGAGAGAGTGCCATTAAACCAGGTTGCATTTACACACTGGTGATCAATTCGTGCAGATCCAATGCTTGCTTACTTCTTCTTCTTCTTCTTCCTCCTCCTCCTCCTCCTCCTCCTCCTCCTCCTCCTCCTCCTCCTCCTCCTCCTCCTCCTCTTACTCCTACGCCTCCTCGTCTTCCTAATCCTCTGTAACTATTTCAACTTCCTTTTATATATCATTAACTTATTACTGCTCTCTCTCTCTCTCTCTCTCTCTCTCTCTCTCTCTCTCTCTCTCTCTCTCTCTCTCTCTCTCTCTCTCTCTCTCTCCCATATTCATCCAATAACGAGGATGTATGTGTCCAAATCACTCAATTACCAATCTCTGAATTTATTTATTGCCAAACACTCTCTCTCTCTCTCTCTCTCTCTCTCTCTCTCTCTCTCTCTCTCTCTCTCTCTCTCTCTCTCTCT
>NC_087162.1:3317500-3330000 GCF_035594125.1 Scylla paramamosain | reverse complement strand
TACTACTACTTTTACTACTACTACTACTACTACTACTACTACTACTACTACTACTACTACTACTGTTCCTGCTGCTACTGCTACTACACTAAATATTATATGAGCCAATTAACACTTTGAATACAATGTAGTGAAAGTCTGCAGCTGTAGGAATTGGGTTGTAACATCTCTCACAATTTCCAGCAATCAGTTTTTATCTCTATAGAGTTTTGTATTACATTTGTTTGTTACACGTATTCCAGAATTTTTTTTCTTTACTCCTGCTTCTACTACTACTACTACTACTAGGTACTACTGCTACTACTACTACTACTACTACTACTACTACTACTACTACTACTACTACTACTACTATTACTACTGTTGTTGTTGTTGCTGCTGCTGCTGCCGCCACTAGTACTACAAATATTAATGATAACAGTAAAATAGTGACAGTCAAATACCATGCCTTATTCAGTTCAAACATGCGTACGTAGTTCAATAAATCGAACAAATGACAGTGTTGCTGAGGCTAATACAGGTTATCAGGAGGGCAAGGAGGTGGAGGGAGTGAGGGGCAGGTGGAACGAAGGAGGGAGTAAGTAAAAGAGGAACGAAAAGAAGCAGGGAAGAAAACAAACTTATAGGAATCAGAACTCTATTTTAAGTCTTCAGAAGAACAGTTATTGAAGTTATCTCCTTATTTGTGTGTGTGTGTGTGTGTGTGTGTGTGTGTGTGTGTGTGTGTGTGTGTGTGTGTGTGTGTGTGTGTGTGTGTGTGTGTGTGTGTGTGTGTGTGTGTGTGTGTGTGTGTGTGTGTGTGTGTGTGTGTGTGTGTGTGTGTGTGTGTGTGTGTGTGTGTGTGTGTGTGTGTGTGTGTGTGTGTGTGTGTGTGTGTGTGTGTTGCCACGCTTAAATTTCCTTAAGTGAATCACAAAACACGAAAACAGAAGGTACATCACGAGTCTGGCTGTTGGTGATAATCTCTGCAGGCAGAGATTAGGAATTAACGTGGCATGCATTTAACAGCACAAGATTCACTGAAACTCGAAACAAAAGAAAGTTTTCTCTTTCTCTGATGTGTGAATCTACTGCTTTGATTTCCTGGCAATTTCCTTCCCGCTACTTGAATAAAAAAGAAGGCACACCCAAGTAAATTCACTCAAGTAACACTTAAAAATTTTATACAGAATCAAGACTGGAAATCGTATTGCATTCCAAACCGGACGACGGCTGACGAAAGAAAAAATATATTATGTACACAAACTCCGGACTTTGAGCTTTCGTAAAAGGAGGAAATGTATACTAAACAAGGCGGAATTTGCAATGAGTTGTATAAATACTGCGTACATTGCAACGCTGCCTGGGATTAATGCATTACTTAATGAGGGGAGACGAGGAAACGTACCAAAGAGCAGTGGACGTTCTTTTTTGCAATGTCTAGAGAAGTGTTTGTGCTGGACTGTGGCTTGCTACCTGAATGAGAGGGACTAGTAGTAGAAGGGGGGCGAAGCAAGATATAAGAGTTGGAAAGGCTACCAGGAATGAGGGAATGCAGGTGCTGAAAGACAATGACGTAAAAGAACACAGTCGAGAGAAAGAACACAATTAGAGGCAGGTGTCAGAGAAGATAATTAGCGGACTGAGTTAAAAGAAATTATCAGAAAAAAAGGTTAATGGAGAGGCAGACAAGTGTTAAGAGGACAGTTAAAGCAAGAGGAACGAGGCTGCAAAAGTACAGAGAGAGTTTTAAGAAAGAATAGACTTTCTGGGAATGTAAAATTTTGAAATGGGATCTGTGTGTGTGTGTGTGTGTGTGTGTGTGTGTGTGTGTGTGTGTGTGTGTGTGTGTGTGTGTGTGTGTGTGTGTGTGTGTGTGTGTGTGTGTGTGTGTGTGTGTGTGTGTGTGTGTGTGTGTGTGTGTGTGTGTGTGTGTGTGTGTGTGTGTGTGTGTGTTTGAAAGGATGTTAAGAAAGACTAAGTTTTCAAGTAAGGTATGTCTGGAAATGAAAATGTGTGTGTGTGTGTGTGTGTGTGTGTGTGTGTGTCTGTGTGTGTGTGTGTGTGTGTGTGTGTGTGTGTGTGAACTATGTATCTATGAATACACTTGTACAAGACTTCCAAACCTTCTCTCACACAACTGCAACTCGCCCATTTTAAGACTCCCGTGTGACTCATTATGAAGAAACCAGAGAGTCGTTTCTGGTGACGTATGACCGACCTCACTCTGCTTCCCCCACTCCCCCCCTTCACTAACCTAACCTAACCTCCCTCAGACTCCCCGTAACTAACGTAGCACTATCTTCAGCCCTCCTCTGACGTAGTTTTCCCTCCCCACACTATCTCTAACCTCACTCCACCCTCCCTTAACCCTTCACTTCCCTTAACCTTACTGTAAACCTTCTCACACATCTCACTAGCCTCACCACACCATACCTTTACCCTCTTCCCACACCACACTTGCTCGCCATGCGCCCCAAAACTCGTTGCCTTCAAGTTCGTAATGGTTATGGAAACAAACACATACATGGAAGAAAAAAAAAAATCAATATACGAAATTAAACCAATCTACATATTCAACAGTACTCCATATTTCTATTTTGTATTGGTGTTGTATTTGTATGTATTTCTTATATTGTATTTCGAATCTCTCTCTCTCTCTCTCTCTCTCTCTCTCTCTCTCTCTCTCTCTCTCTCTCTCTCTCTCTCTCTCTCTCTCTCTCTCTCTCTCTCTCTTTCCATATTAGACACCATGCAGCAATTCTTGATTTATGCGAAAAGAAAGAAAGAAAGAAAGAAAAGAAATTTAATAACACAGCCGTTTGTACATTTTCATTTTTATTAATCTACTGGAAGACGGAGAGGAAGAAGAACCTCCCGTAATTCCTTAAAAAATCATTATAGGAAACTTTAAAGAAAGATTGAGCAAAAATTTTCTTAATATAAATTCTTTAACCGGAAGAATTCTCAGCATAAGATAAACTACCAAACCAATATACGTAGATCCTTAACAAAGAGAGCGAGCAGAAAAAATCCCATTGTAACAAACTTCTTAAAGAAAAATAACAAGACTCCCTTCTATAACTCACATTTCAGAAAATATGACAAAAGGAAAGAATGGCAAGATGAAAAATAAAAACAAAAAAATCTACCCAAAAAACCTTGAGCTTGGAAACCTTGAAAAGTGAACAAGTTCCTTCTAACAAATATTTCAGAAAACAAGATAACACGACAACACCAAGAAATGAGAGAAAAACTAAACAATCAACTGAAAACTTTAACCTTGACGAAGAAAACCCTGAAAAATGAACAGCATTCCCTCTCACGTATATTTCTGAAAAGGTGAAGAGTGCGCAAGATGAAAGGAAATTCGGATACAGAGCGTGAGAAGCGGGAAATAGATTCTCACGCGGCGAACAGGAGCAGGAGAGAGGCCGAAGATTAATGGGAACAGAGTTGCTAAGAAAAAGATATATTTTTCATCATAAACGCTAGCTTTTGCAGAGAGAGAGAGAGAGAGAGAGAGAGAGAGAGAGAGAGAGAGAGAGAGAGAGAGAGAGAGAGAGAGAGAGAGAGAGAGAGAGAGAGAATGACAGACAGCCAGACAGCCGGAAAAAAAAAAAAACATACATACAGGAATATATACTGACACGACAGACAGGAAAACAAACACACAAACCGACAAAACAAACACAGAGACAAACAGACGGGTGGACTTGAGAGAGAGAGAGAGAGAGAGAGAGAGAGAGAGAGAGAGAGAGAGAGAGAGAGAGAGAGAGAGAGAGAGAGAGAGAGAGAGAGAGAGTCCAGTCAGTCAGTCAGTCAATTGAAGTCAGCTACACAGATAACAACAATGGATAAAGGGAAGAAGAAAAGGAAAAGGATGCAAGGAAAAATAAAGAAAGAGAAAAATTGAAAAAAAAAAAAGAAAGACCTGTAAGACAATAAGGAGGTGAAAGGAAGAAGAAAACGAAAAAATAAAAAAAAATTTTAAATATGACGAAGTGGACGAAGGAAAGGAGAAAACGAGAATCAAGAACAATGAAAACAGCAAAAACACCAAGAAAAATAAGAACAAGATGGAGAGGAATTAGAAAAGTTTGACGAAGGTAGAAAGGAAAAAGAATGAAAGAGAAAGAAAAAGAAAAGGGAAGGGAGGATGGGATGACAAGGAAAGGATAAAAGAGAGGAAGGCTACAACAGTAAGATTAATTGAGGGAAAGTGCGTCACCAGAGAAGGCAACAAGATCTCTCTCTCTCTCTCTCTCTCTCTCTCTCTCTCTCTCTCTCTCTCTCTCTCTCTCTCTCTCTCTCTCTCTCTCTAATAGTAAAGTGTCATACGTTACACTCAAACAGAAATTAAACCGTACAAACACTTTCCTTTTTTTTATTTCATTCTAAATTTAATTCCCTTATTCCTTATTCATGTGGCATAAAGAGAAACGATACCTTGACCAAAGTTACATAATGGAATAAAAATATTTCTAGCAAAAACTTAACGTGATAATTAATTGAAAATATGTGCGATAATGCATTTTCCATTTTTAAAACTAAAGCTAATTTAACATGAAATTAGTAAAGAGAACGCAAGTGAAAATATTAAAGAAGAAAAGGCACACACACACACACACACACACACACACACACACACACACTTAAGCGTCACTATACAACAGACACGTAGAATAAAAGTAATTCAGGAAGTGATATGACATTCATCTCTGAAACTCACAATAGCACTTTTTCATTTGTAAAATATTCCTTATGAAAATCTACACTATTTATTACGTATTATGCAAAAACGGTATCAGTGTAAGAACAAAATAAAAAGACGGAGAAGAGATTGAAGCAAAACGAAGATTTACATATAATTCATCATTAAGAAAGAGGAAAAACGACACAGCAAAAGAAAAAGAATAAAAGACAGAGCAAAGGAATATCTGAAAAAACGCTAAAAATTCAAATAAAATATCACTCTTACGAAAAAAAAAAAAAAAAAAAAGAGACTAGAACAAAGTATGAGAACATGAAGGATTTCTATACAGTTCATTACGAAGGCGGAAATATTATAAAGGCATGAAGGGGTTCGTTAATCCATGTGGCTGTGATGGATTGCTCGGCGGGTCGATGGGCGGGTAAAGAAAGAAGCACGTGACGGTCTTTGTCTGCAGGTCAGTGGAAGGCCAAGGTCACCATTCATTAGATTAACTGCACTATAAAATTTGACCTCAGACACCCACAGATAAAATGGCGCACTGTGAATAATTAAATGTAGGAATGTTTTATTACTTTAGCAATAAAATGTTTCTCTCTCTCTCTCTCTCTCTCTCTCTCTCTCTCTCTCTCCTCTCTCTCTCTCTCTCTCTCTCTCTCTCTCTCTCTCTCTCTCTCTCTCTCTCTCTCTCTCTCACTGTCTGTCTGTCTGTCTATCTGTCTATCTATCTATCTATCTATCTATCTATCTATCTGTCTGTCTGTCTGTCTGTCTATCTATCTATCTATCTATCTATCTATCTATCTGTCTATCTATCTGTAGAACCATAATTATGTTTCTCAGGTAAGTTGCACATTCATTTTGCATAAATCACAGCAGTAACTTTTGCGGTAATGTGCAAAAAACATGAAGTATGGAAAGAAAGCTAAGATTTTATCGACACAAATGTCAGGTATCAGGAGATATTTTCTATTTCCATATAATTTTTTGCATCAGCTTTTCTTTTATACACTGTCCATCCAAAGTCTCTTGACCCACACCCACCAACCGACCCACACACCCACACACAATCAAATGATTCTGAAATTCGAAATATGTAACAAAAGATAACCCAGAATTACCACTTAATGCAGACTGCCTATATATTGCCAGCTGGAAATGTCAAGGCATTCTTTTGAAAATGTAATTATTTTTAGACATGTATTCAAATCCCGTTGCGACTTTCGATATATTTGCACTGTGTTAAACTAGATTAGATTGTGATATTGCTCATTTGTGGTCTATGTCACATTTCACAATGCTCAATCAGTGTCGCAATAGAAGTGGTGGCGGTGTAACTCTTTATATTAAGAACACATTTAATCCCTTGTAAATCAGTAATTTATCTTTTTCTATAGAACCAGATATAAAAATAGTTTCTGCTGAGATTACTACTGCTAGAGGAAAATGTTTTGTGGCATCTATCTAGAGGCCCCATAGAAGTAAAGTTAATGAATTTATTAATAAAGTGGAAGAAATTTTCAGTACTATTATGGATAATTATATATTGTCTATCTTTTAAGTGACTTTAACATCGACTTCTTAAAGGAAGATCATGCTTCAACTAAGCTTGCAAATTTAATGAGTTCTTTTTCATATTAACCAATTATTACCAAGCCGAAAAGGTCACCGGTGAATCTTCTACACTAACAGACCATTTATGGACATCTCATATCAGGAATCTTATACAAAAATGTATAATTTTGGGTGACGAAACTGATCATTTTCCCGTAATAACATATTTTAAGTTTTGCAACTACAAAAATTTTTCTTCTATCATCCGTTATAAAAGAAGCTACAACAGTAATAATAAGGCTACTTTTTTCACGGATTTATCTCGTTTCAATTGCAATGCCGATTATAATGAATATAACCCAAACGAAGCATATGATAAGTTTTCAGATATATTTTTCCAAGTTTTATAATAAAAAATTTTCCATTACTAAACACATTGTATAGTTGTAACAAAATTCCCCTTATGCAACTTCAGCAATCAGAACAGGTATAAAGGAAAGCAAACGTTTACATCGTCTGTCTTTAAAATGCCCACTCTTATACATACACTGTGTACAGAGATCAACTAAAACACATTATGAAAACAGCCCGAGAAAATTTTTATACTAAATGTTTTAAAGATTGTGAAGGAAACCATAAGGTTGCATGGAAGAAAATTAATGATATGCTAAAAACGAAAGAATTTGTTGAAAATAATAAAATAAACTTACAAACACTGAAGATCAATCTGAGGCTGGCTATATTATTAACTATTTTTAAGCACAATAAGTGACATTGAATCTAGTTGATTCACAGAGTACATCTAATTCTTGCAATAAACATCTGATGCAGCAACACCTTATTCCATGTATTTGAAACCAGTTGATGGATGTGAAATTTTTAAAAATCTGTCAATCATTTAATTCCAAAGCTTGTAGATGTAACGAAATCTCTCCAGACCTCTGTTGAACTAAGCAGTGAGTTAATCTTGAAACCAGTTACATATTTAATAAATCTATCATTTAAAAAAAAATCACATTTCCAGAAAAAAAAAAAAAAAAACTGTCATACCTTTTCATTTATCAAGGAATAAATCTGATTAAAAAAATTATATATATATATATATATATATATATATATATATATATATATATATATATATATATATATATATATATATATATATATATATATATATATATATATATATATATATATATATATATATATATATATATATATATATACACACACACACACACACACACACACACACACACACACACACACACACACACTTAACACATTCAGCAAGATTTCAGAGAAAGCAATTTCCACAAGGCTTGTACACTATTAAGACATAAACTAATCATGAGAAGTTAACATGGTTATCTTCAAAATCATTCCACTGCGACAGCAATTATGAACTTTCTTAAATATCCATATAATTCGCTATAATGAAAAACGCGTTGCAATTTTTTTTTTTTTTTTTTTTTTTTTTTTTTTACTATTTCAAAGCTTTTGATTGCTTAGAACATGATATTTTGGTAACTAAACTTGAATATTTGGGTGTGCGAGGTAATCCCTTAAGGTTACTTAAAAGCTACTTACGTATATACATGCACAGAAAACTTTTCATATGAATAAACTGTCTAACCCTGCCAATATAAAACATGGAATACCACAGGTTTCAGTATTATGACCCCTTCTATTTTTAATTAATACTAATGATGTTGTAAATTCATCAAGACCTTTAAACTTTAGTTTGTTTGCTGATGACACAACAGCTTTTATGTGTGATCATAATAGTTTCACGCTGATTTCAAAACTGAATAAGGAATTAGGAATAAGGTATTATGTTTCATTTAATATAGCATCTCTATTCACTATAGGTAAACCTTATATTTGAATGTTCTATTTGTTTGATTTACTATTTCAATTTTAACTTATGTATTATTTTTTTTTCTGTGATTATATTTCTTAAATCTCAGACCCATTCATATTTTCCAACTTAATATTATCTCTTATTTTTCTTACTTAAATTTATTTACACCCCTTTACACCCTATAGTAATATTATCTCTTATTTTTCTTACTTAAATTTATTTACACCCCTTTACACCCTATAGTAATATTATCTCTTATTTTTCTTACTTAAATTTCTTTACACCCTATAGTATGACATACCTGGTAAGCCTTGAAATCACTTTCTTTTCCTCTTTTTCAATTGTTTCTATTACTCTATTTTCAATAATTTTAATCCAACAGCTCTCCATCCCCTACTCTGTTACTCCTACTTGTTCCCTCCTATTAACTTCCTTCAAATAATTTATATTTTTTGTTTTTATCTTTCATCAGTTCATCTTCCTTAGTCTAAAATGAATTTTTCTAATGAGAATCTCCTCCATACTCTTTTTAGTGATCTAGGAAACGATGAAGACTCAGATAGCATTGGCATTGAAATTATAAAGTCCATGTACCTATCCCTTGAATTAGATGATATCTGTAACTATCATGACCTTTCTTCTTACAAGAATGCAACACCAAATTCCAATACTGATTACATAAATGTTCTCAACATAAATGCCCGCTCTTTGAACAAAAATTATGACCAAATAATCCCTTTTATCAAAACTCTTCCTAAACTCCCGGATGTTTTATGTATTAGCGAAACTTGGCTAAAAGCAAATAATGTTCACCTCTATGAAACTGATGGCTATATCTCATATCATGTACACAGACCTATTAGCTCTTCAGGTGGGGGAGTGGCAATTTAGGTTAAAAATGTCCTGCAAAGCTAAGTTTGTACTGACTTTTGTATAAGTGACGAGAATGTTTAACTATGTAGTGTGAGAATTATTCTTCCATATACCCATTATTCTGTTACTTGTTTACACAGACCTTATAGTAAAACATGACAAAGTAAATGAATTCAATGCATTTATTGATAATCTTTCAAATAGCTTTTTCTCAAACAATAGGAATGAATATACTCACAGGTGACTTCAACATAAACCTTCTTGAACATGTGTCACACCCCCATACTAACTCTTTTATCACAACTATGCAATCTAACAACTACTTCCCACATATATCTCGCCCAACAAGATTTCCAGACATTAAAGCAACCGCGGCCCCGTCATTACTGGATCACATCTGGATAAACTTCAATAAGCAAGTCTTATCTGGAATTCTCCACTTTCCTCTCAGTGACAACGTTCCTGTGTTTATAAATATTCCAGTCCCCAGTAAAGTGTGCAATAAATTTTGTTTTAGACAACTAGAGTAAACCGGTTGCAATTTACACGGATTCTCTCCAATATAGATTGGAACCTCTACCTCACCAACAGAAAACACAGACACAAACTGTGACATATTCCTTGATAAGTTACTCAGCATATACTACCCCTGCTTCCCCAAAATAACCAAAACTATCACATCCAAACGTCTAAAGCCTTGGTTAACACAAGGGATAATAAATTCAGCAAAGCATAAGTATCAGCTGTACAAACTGTATAAACTAGGATCCGTTACACTAGAACACTACAAGCACTACATAAATTATCTTAATACCTTAATAAAACAAAGAGAAACTGATTACTACCAACAAAATTTTCAAACATTAGACTTAATACTAAAAAAGTTTGGGAACTAATTTAAGAAATATAAAACTCTAAAAACATCCCAAATTACAATAACACAGTCTTAAGCACTCCTGATGAAATTTCAAATGCCTTCAACACATATTTTTTTTTTTCCCAAACTGCACCTGAACTTAGCTCCCAACTTCCGAGAGCTCAAAACACACACTCGTCTTATCTCCAAGGAAATTTTCTCAATTCTATGAATATTCCTAAAAATTCGTTTATTTTTATTTCAATGTCTGGCTTTAATTTTGGCAGACTGTGCCTCACAATGATAGACATATATATATATATATATATATATATATATATATATATATATATATATATATATATATATATATATATATATATATATATATATATATATATATATATATATATATATATATATATATATATTTTTTTTTTTTTTTTTTTTTTTTTTCTTTTCTTTCTTCTATGTTGTATTAACACTTTGTGGCAATAAATTGTTTAACTCTGACTTTGACTTTGACACACACACACACACACACACACACACACACACACACACACACACACACACACACACACACATTCAAGCATACAGCCACCACATACAAAACCTTTAGTAGACTTTTTCATATCTTTCAATTAAATTTGTATCAAAAAAAAAAAAAAAACGGAGAAAAAGACCACGTTTCTTACCATTAACAAAACCCATCTGACACCACCACCATCACCACCACCTCTTCCCCTGCTGAGCACTTTTTCCAGGACCTGCCCCTTCCATCGTTATTACACACGTTCATAGGTCTTCTCTTTCACGACAGAGATAATGAAGAAAACGAGCGTCTCTTTCCCTCTCCCTTTTTTTCTCCCTCCATCTCTCAGGGACCGAGAATGCCACAGGGAACAGTTACCCACCAAACTCTGTTCGCCTGCCTGATGGTTGTCCTCATACAATAGTAATTAGACAAGCTAGTTTTATCCATCCCCCCAACCCCACCCACTGCTCGCCCTCCTGGCCCTCTTCCTCCTCTTTTTCTTCATCCTCCTCCCACTGCTGCTGCGTTGAGGATTTAGCATGGCAGCAGATTGAACCAAGTGCTTACGTGTCCTTTTAATCTCAGCGCCACGTTTCCTCTTGTGGCGCGTGGAGAAAAAAAAAAAGTTAATTAAGGTTCAACTTTTACCTGGGCACAATCAGAGAGAGAGAGAGAGAGAGAGAGAGAGAGAGAGAGAGAGAGAGAGAGAGAGAGAGAGAGGGAGGGAGAGAGAGGGAGGGAGAGAGAGAGAGAGAGAGAGAGAGAGAGAGAGAGAGAGAGAGAGAGAGAGAGAGAGAGAGAGAGAGAGAGAGAGAGAGAGAGAGAGAGAGAGAGAGAGAGAGAGAGAGAGAGAGAGAGAGCTTTAATTAGGGAACACGGAAAGATGAGTAGTCTAAAGAAGCCAAAAAACATTCAGCCGTAGGCCTAAAGTGTATTCAAATATTGCTCTCATCTTTAATATGTTCTTTCCATCTCTTCCCTCCTCCCCACTCTAACGCCTCTCCCTGCACCCTTACCCCATTCCCTTCCCTCTCCCTAAAGAAATTCCTTACGTTGCAAACTGTGTAGTAAAAGAAAATGTAACTAACCCCTTGGAATTTTATCAAGTAGGGGAGAAAGTTTAGGGGCAAGAAACGAGGGAGAAAATTATATGGAAAAAAGGTAACTTCGAGCTGCCTCATCTATCTCTTATATAAGTTACGAGTGGCCAGGGAATTGGTATCGTCCTCCCGTTGTTTAGTAGTTAAATTACAACCAAAGTGAACCTCTCTGATATGTGAAGCGAGGCTGGTTTAGTTCATGGTATCCTGATCTTTAGGGGACTGTTAATTGTAAAGATTTTTTTTTCAATTTCTTTTTTCGATGGTCTTGTGTTCTTAAATTCTTATGGAGGTTTTTTTATTTATTTATTATTTTTTTGTACGTATAGTCACTGAATTTTTGTTTTTTTCTGGCGCCTGTCTAATTCTAGAGCAACAGGTGTGTGTGTGTGTGTGTGTGTGTGTGTGTGTGTGTGTGTGTGTGTGTGTGTGTGTGTGCGTGACCTTACGGAATATACAGGCTGGTGAGAGATACTAGAATATTATACCAACAAAGCTTTCCTCGTTTTGGTTTTGATGGTGATAATGAAGAAGAAAACGACGATAAGGAAGACAATGATGACTGTGATTCTTGTTCTAATGCATAAAGACAACCATAACAAATAACAAAAATAAATAAATCTCCACACCGATCTGTTTTACGATGACAAAAAAAAAAAAATCATTCGGAAGAGAACCAGCCTCAACTTCATTCATCGGCGATCCACCAACTAAAAATATTATTCGCAGCCCGTCCCCAACAGCGGTGTGTGTGTGTGTGTGTGTGTGTGTGTGTGTGTGTGTGTGTGTGTGTGTGTGTGTGTGTGTGTGTGTGTGTGTGTGTGTGTGTGTGTGTGTGTGTGATGGGATTCTCGTTTAAAAGTAAGGCTCCATCTAATCTCGTCAAGGAGCTGTCAGGTTAACTCACTTTGTTGTCAGAATGTTTGCTCTTTCACTGTTCGTGGTGATGCAACAAACTGACATTATTAGCATTGTTTATGTAGCAGTAATAATAATAATAATAATAATAATAATAATAATAA
>NC_087162.1:3285000-3312500 GCF_035594125.1 Scylla paramamosain | reverse complement strand
AATAAATAAATAAATATAAAAGCTAAAAAGGACAAAAAACAAGATAACAAACCTAAAGGCCATCCTAATCACAGTCACACACACGTACTCCGTCACCTGGACATGCGAAACTCAATTTTGTGACCCTGCTCCAAACTTTCACCCAGACACAAGAGGAGGAGACGAAATGGACACTTTCTCCTCCTAAGTTACCACGAGTCTCCCTCCCCTCCCTTCATTTTTACGTCTTCACTCACCCTTATTTCCTTTTCCTTTCCTTCCTCGGCACATTAACCCATTGCCTTTCTTCTCTCACAAGTACATTTTTACTCCAAGCTTTTACTTTCGTTCACATCATTCATCATACGCGAAAAGCTGCTATTTTCTTCAGTATTGAGCTAAAATAGTCAACACTTAACTTTTCAACTCATTACTTGCTTTTTTTTTCTAGTTTGGCTTCCTTATCTTTCTTCACTAACATTTAATTTTATCTGAACTGTTTCATCAGACTCAAGGAAGACTTCAAATCATTCAATGGAGTGTGAGAAAGTATGTAATAAGAGAGAGAGAGAGAGAGAGAGAGAGAGAGAGAGAGAGAGAGAGAGAGAGAGAGAGAGAGAGAGAGAGAGAGAGAGAGAGAGAGAGAGAGAGAGAGAGAGAGAGAGAGAGAGAGAGAGAGAGAGAGAGAGAGAGAGAGAGAGAGAGAGAGAGAGAGACAATATCATCAACCTTTAACATTTCCCTGCCCATCGCCGCTTACCTCTCCTCTCCACACATTATTTCCCCTCTCCTACATTAATGTTTTCTTCTTCCTTCCCTTCCCTCTGCACTCAGTCATGCCTCTCTCTCGTCCCTCTTCCATTACCATCTCCTTCATTATCTCACAATAAATTCTTCCATTCCTGAATATTATCTCTAAGTGACCTCTCTCTCTCTCTCTCTCTCTCTCTCTCTCTCTCTCTCTCTCTCTCTCTCTCTCTCTCTCTCTCTCTCTCTCTCTCTCTCTCTCTCTTTCTATGTATCTAAACAGCTATCTATTTATCTATTTGGCTGTATATCTGTCTGTATCTATCTATATTTATTTACCTAACTAATTTTATCTGTATCTTTTTCAATGACAATCTCTCTCTCTCTCTCTCTCTCTCTCTCTCTCTCTCTCTCTCTCTCTCTCTCTCTCTCTCTCTCTCTCTCTCTCTCTCTCTCTAACTGTACTCTTCATCATCGCCTTTTCCTTCCATTTCCAATCTACTTCCCTTATTTTTCCCTTCGTCTTTAACTCCCACCCATGTTCTGTGTATAGGACGTGACAATGTGAACACACCAAGATTTGTATTCGCGGCGGCCATCCTCGAGAGACGCAGGCTCAAGGAAGGGGGAGGATACAGCACCGGAGGGAGGGAAAAACCGCGCCGTGTGAGGGGAGAAGCAGAGGGGAAGATACTGAGGGAAGAATCCACGTTGGTGTTTGTGGGAGACGTGAAGCTGAGGATTAGATTGTCTGGGTGTGGAGCGTAGAGGAGGTGGTCGAGTGGAGTGTCGATAAAGGCGGAGTTGCTATGGCCACTGGAATAAAGGTGGGAAGGGTGGAAGGGGATGGTGAGATATGTTACTGTGTTAAGAATCGTCCAGATGTGTGAGGAATGGATGAGAAGATTGACAGGAAGCTAAGTGGAATTGATACAGACATTTTGAGAAAGTTACACTGAGGGACAGATGACAAAGAGAGAGAATTTAAACTTGGGAAAGGTAGGGTGAGTGTGGAAGGCGATATATAAGATTAAAGAAAACGAGGATGCGGGAGGACACGATAGAAGGGAAGGAAGCGAGGAGGAAAAGGTGAGAGAAGATGAGGGAGGAGGTAGTAAAGAAAAGTGGAGGAGGAAACGTGAGGTCACAGAGGACAGGGTCGTGGAAGGACAAGGTGAAAGTGGAGATGAGGAGATGGTGAGAGGAGACGGCGAGGAAAGAGATAGAGGAGAGAAGGTACAGAATGAATAGAGAGGAGAAAGGGCTCAGGGTGGTCAGGTCAGGGACACGCAGCTCATAGATTCTGGTATAACGAGGTGAGGCGCGAGGGCTGAGTCGAGTAGAGACTCCCCCTTGAGACTCCCCGTTCGTTTCCCGCCGCCCTCTCCTCCCTAATGCTTGACTTTGATATTTACGGCACGGGGACCCTCCTCTCCCACGTTCCCCTCTCTCCACACATCCACCTTCCTCCCCTCGCCTTTCTCTATCCACCAAGAGGTTCTGCAGGGAGTGTGGCGCCTACAGAAAGCCTCTAAATTCAAGGTCCTTTAACGCCCCTCACTCCTCCTCCCTGCTTCTCGTTTCCGTTGAATTTCGCGGTGTAGGGGACTCAAGCTGCGGACTTAGGGTGTGGACGAGATCCCTTCGCACCTCTCTCACTTGTTCCCTCATGCAGAAGACGATTTAGAAGCAATTAATCCCTCCTGCTCGCTACTATAATTCCCACTGTTCGGCTGATCTCTCGCCTCGTGCGGCTACAAATACATTCAAAGTTACGCCCAGCTCAAGGGGAAGCTGAGGACTGGAGGAAACAGCACGAGAGGCGATGATCTGCCAGACTCACGCTTACGTACTCGACCTTTAGTTATCCAATCCGTGTCTGGGAGCGATCCTCCGAGCCATAGCGAGGAGCCGTTAGAGTAAATGTTGCGGATGGTAAAGCGGCGCCTGGCTGGGGATTCGTGGGAAGCGTGAGGAGCGTGGGATGAGTGAAAACGGAAACTTCAGGAAACCAAATGCAGGTTTAGTGAAGCGAGCTTTATATAGTTCACCGCTGAGGCTTTTTGAAGGTATACAGTGTGTGTGTGTGTGTGTGTGTGTGTGTGTGTGTGTGTGTGTGTGTGTGTGTGTGTGTGTGTGTGTGTGTGTGTGTGTGTGTGTGTGTGTGTGTGTGTGTGTGTGTGTGTGTGTGTGTGTGTGTGTGTGTGTGCGCGTGGGAGGACAGATGCCAATAAGTGGATTCGCAGCAGCAGCAGCAGCACCAGCAGCAGTAGTAGTAGTAGTAGTAGTAGTAGTAGTAGTAGTAGTAGTAGTAGTAGTAGTAGTAGTAGTAGTAGTAAAGTAAGATAAGAATCAAGATTATAATTTTATACGAACGTGAGATACATTCTATTTTTTCTCTCTCTCTCTCTCTCTCTCTCTCTCTCTCTCTCTCTCTCTCTCTCTCTCTCTCTCTCTCTCTCTCTCTCTCTCTCTCTCTCTCTCTCTCTTCCTTGGCACTCGGCGAGGACAGCGAGAGAGAGCGGTGAAGCAGCTGAGTGGGTGAGCCTCCAAATGCCGAGCAGCTGTGGCCCTGCCTGGCACTTAGCAGCAGAGGTGAGCGCTCAGTACCGGTGTGCAGCAGCGTCAGGTGTCGCTGTCAAGGGCACAGCTGAAACTCGAGGTAAAAGGAACACGTTGCTAAAAGGCACCTCGTGGAGAAGGTGGGAAAAAATATAGTCGCTCCGGCAATGCTGAAGATGACATGGAGCATTTTAATTGAAAAAGAGACAGTATTATTACTGAACACTTCAATCAGATATGAGTGTTTGTTAAAGTACGAAAGATCTCTTTGGATAACGACTATTTCACTACAATTTACTGATATAACTCTCAGGTACATACGTATTTACAGGTATGCTATTAAAGTACCGAGTTGATTATTAGCGTTGAATGGGGAGTACCTGTGTGGATCGAAGTATATGTTTATTAGCTTCAAGAGATCTCACTCACGACAAACATTTCCCTCCATTCGCCCAAAGAAATCTTAGACACTCGCACTTTCACTACACAAGTACTCAGTTAATCATCAGGCGGTGAGTGGTAAGGTTCGCGTACTCGTGTGTGTGGCGGCAGGTGGAACGTGTCGTGTGTTTGCAAGGTTACGCCTCAGTGTGCTCCGCCCCCTTCACTCCGCTACACTGCTGCAGCTCGCCATGAATCTCTACGCACGGATATATGCATCCATCGTTCATTGGGTGGGCGGTGAAGGCGGCGCCTCCAAATACGTATTCACGTCATGCTCGGACAATTTTGGGCACTAGGTGAGGTCTAGATGAGAAGGTGAGTCTGCCAAGGGCCTGTGTGTCTGTTTGCCTGTTTGTGTGTCAATGTCCGCCTGTTTTTCTTTTTTTTCTTTTTTTTTTAATCTTATCTCTTTGGTCGTTGTTTCGTGTCTTGATACTCTAGGTTGCGTAAGTGTCTGTCTACCTGTTTGTATGCTCTTCTTTTATTCATTTGTCGTTTTCTGTGTTTCCGCGTATCTGTTTGCCTATCTGTTTGATTGTCAGTCTGTGTTTTTTTTATTTTTTGCCTTTTTTGTTCTGTCTATTGTGTGTTTGATTGTCTAGCTGTAGCTGTCACTCGCTCTTCGTTGTCCCTATGTCTATTATTTGTTTACTGACCACCTTTCTCGGGATCTAGTCATTTGCTACTAAGGCGGATGATACCCATGTCATGTAAGCCTTCAGGTCAGATGATCATCAAGACAGATCGGCCTGAATCTATAAAATCCTCAGGGATCGTATTCTTCATAAAGTTATGACATACCGTATGTCAGAGCTTTGGCAGATGTGTATCATAACTTCGAATCATAACTTCGAATACTTATCGTAAGTCGTATGTCAGAAATTATGAATTGAGCGAAACCGTCAGTAATGACTGTCTGCTACAGCATATGTAGCGATTACTTGATTTCAAATACTAGAAGACAAACCAAAAACTGCCGTTTCTTACTAATTTACAGATTCTGTAAATTATTTTCTCCGTATTTATGTATTTGGAGAAGAGACACAGTGGGTGTGACAGAAAATTCAATATTTGAAATACGGTGAACGTGATCCCGCAGGATGGCAAAGGTGGCTCTCCCGACGACACCCAAGGCCACCACTACTGCACAACTGGCATTTTTCCCTGTAGCCTTTCCCGACAGCAAGATATCTAAGTCCTATAAACACCTTCATTTCGAGAGTGAGCGAACTGCTCATTTTTTATCACTCTGTAAGGCTTCCCTCATTGGATCCCGCACGGTCTAAAGTCTAAACAATATCTTCTGATGAGCTCTGTATCACTAGATTCCTTCAATACATCCTTTTTGGGTAAACCCTGTCTCACTGCCAGTTATCAATACCACGGCCGTTCTAATTAGCTACAGCTCATAACATCACCCCTTTGCATCCTAAACGTTGTAGAACTCTGAATAACACATGTCTAGGCACCCCGTCATACGCCTGTCTAAAATCAATTAATGTAACGAACAATATTTTTTTTTCTTTTGGCCAAATCACACAAAAATTTTAGAGATTCAATGTGTTCTATAATATAGAACACATTGAATCTCTAGGTTATATTATAACCTCTCTTCTTTTGACGGCTTGTTTGTTCCCGAAACGGTTTGGAACCACTGTTTCAGATGCCTATACAGTATCATATCATACACTTTTAGCTTATGACTGATGAACGGCTCACTAGCAGGACTGACCACCGCTTGTATATCATGAATCTTTGTATGTCCAAGTCCTCACTGTAATGGACCGTCATTAAATATAATGCCAATGCCCCCTGCGAGGACAATCTCAAACAACAATTTTAGTTATCCCGTTCACTATACTTATTCCTCCATAATTTCAGACCTCATTTCTGTCACCTTTCTTCAGAATTTATATTAATAGGGTTTTAGACCACGCACACAACCAAACACCCACTCACCGCACGATCCACTTGCTCACCCATCCATCCAACTATTGACTCACATCGATCCATCCATCCATCCACCCATCGTATTCACCCATCCACTCACCCACCCATTCACCCCACTTACAATCTATCCACCCACCAATACACCCGCCTTCTCATCCATCCCCTACCCACCCACTATCAATACAAACATTCACCCACTCATTCACCCACCCATCCACTCATCTATCCACACACTTACCTACCAAGCCATTTACCCATCTAATCACTCACCCATCAAACCAGCCATCAACCATCAATTCACTCACCCTCCCCTCTATATAGCCCTTCACACACCACCCATTGACTTACCCATCCATTTACTCAGCCATCTAACCATCGATTCAAATATCCATCCACATGCCAATTCACCCATCCACCCATCCACACATCCAAGAGGGCTGCCCAAGGAGGGAGGGAGGGAGGAGCAGCTTGGGCCTAGAGGGCTGTTCATGGTTAAGGTAATACCCTTTTGTGTTTTTTATTTTTTTCTTGTGGTGCAATTAATGATGATGATGATGATAATAATAATAATAGAATTTATTGGTCATATAAATTTCACGAAGTTTGTCTTGTGTGTTTTCCATATACAGTTAAAGCTAATCACAGAAGCATCATATTATTCATACAAAGGAAATAAAAAAGTAAAAGCATGAAACTCACAGTTCACATAACTTTTAAAGTCTTAATTAAAATTGCAATCTAATCTATGTTCCGAATCCTTAACAACAATGAGTTGAGAGTGGGCGTTTCAACCGTTATTCATCATTATATTCGCAGGTGTAAAAGGGTGTTTTTTTTTTTTTTTTTTTTTTTTTTTTTTTTTATCTGGCTGTCCTACGTTTCACTGATCTCAATCTTCTTCCTGGTGGCAACATTTGGTATCTGTTTTTTCTGTGGATGGAATTTTGTCACTCTGAATTACTTTGTATCTCCGTGTCAACCTTGTTTATATAAATCTCTAATACTGAACTAGTACAATTTTGTACCAAATGATTTGATAGTTCTTTATTACATTTATTAATTTATGCTTTGAATCTGAATTGCAATTTCCATACCAATATGAAATTGAAAACGAGGTCACAGACTGTATAACACCTAAATAAAATTAATATATAATCTTCTTATCAATTCAAAGGTTGTTAAGCTTAATTTTATTCCTGACAAAATACATTCTGGAGTTAGTTTCTCTCTCTCTCTCTCCTCTCTCTCTCTCTCCTCTCTCCTCTCTCTCTCTCTCTCTCTCTCTCTCTCTCTCTCTCTCTCTCTCTCTCTCTCTTCTCTCTCTCTCTCTCTCTCTCTCTCTCTCTCTCTCTCTCTCTCTCCTCTCTCTCTCTCTCTCTCTCTCTCTTCTGAGTGGATGAAAAGACGGATGTGCCAGTAGGTGGGTCGATGGATGAGTGAAGGAGTGGATAGGTAAATCGGTGGGTGGATTAATGAGTCGTTGGGTGGTTGAGTGATTTGTTGTGTGGATGGAATGGTGGATGGGTGGTAAAATGTACGGGTTGAGTTGGTAGTTGGGATGGGTGGATGGGTGGATGGGTGGATGAATGGATGGATATTTGGATGGGGTGGATAGATGTGTGAATAAATGAATGGGTAAGTCAGTGAGTGGGGTGTATAGAGAGATGTGTGGAGAGCTTGATGCTTTGTTGTGTGGATAAATGGATGGATGGACTAACTGATATGTGGAAATACCGTGAGTGAGGGGATGGGTGGGTGGATGGATGGATGGATGGGTGAACGGACTGATAGGTAGGAGTGTGCATGTGGATCAATGTGCAATGGATGGTAGGGTGGATGTGTTGGTAGTGGATGGGTTGGTGGGTGTGCTTGGGTGGATCGATGGATGAGTGTGGGTGTGAGGATATGGGTGGAAATGGTAAGTAGCAGGTGGTGGGTGAAGGGATGAACGTAGTTGAGTGGGTAGTTGAATGAGTGGGCTAATGGAGGAGAACGGAAGGGTGAATATGCTTGAGAGGATAGATAGTTAGTAATGGCTGTAAGGCGGGTGGGTGTGAGTGGGTGGAATAGACAGATGGATGGATATAGTTAAGAGGATAAGGATGAGATAAGGTTGAGGATATGGAATAATATATAATTGAGAGGATGGGCGGATGTGGATGAATAAGTAAGTGGATGGCTTGGTGACCAGTATATTAGTGTGCGTGTAGTCCAAATACTGCCTTCACCGAGGCCAACAGTCAAGGCGTCTGAGTCTAGACACATTTGGGGCCCAAGTGGTTTTGGTAGCAAACGTCCTGAGGTCTTTTTGGACTCAGGACGATCTGTTTTGGCTGATCATCTGACCCGAGGGCTATACGACCTGAGCATTATCCGCATTAGTACCAAATGATTGTAACCACACACACACACACACACACACACACACACTCTCTCTCTCTCTCTCTCTCTCTCTCTCTCTCTCTCTCTCTCTCTCTCTCTCTCTCTCTCTCTCTCTCTCTCTCTCTCTCCCTCAGATATTTCATCCACTGTCTTCTTTTCACAATTAGTACATTTTTCCTGCGCCACCCCACGCCAGATCACCTCCCTCTCCCTCATTAACCCTTTCTTTTTTCCCTCCGCTTTCGTCATTTTATCCTTTACCTTTACATTTCACACTAGTTTCCACTTTCCCTCTCTCATAATTCTTCAGGTAATTTATATCTCTCTCTCTCTCTCTCTCTCTCCTCTCTCTCTCTCTCTCTCTCTCTCTCTCCTCTCTCTCTCTCTCTCTCTCTCTAAGGAAAAAATAAAAAAAGGTAAAGAAAAAAACAGATTACCTTCAATCTCAATATTGCTCAACACATTTTAATCATCATTTTGTAATTTTCCTCCCTGCTTTCAGAAGCCAGCGAGTCACACAAAAGGTTCCTTCTTTAATTCCCGGTCCCGGCCACCCCATGACGCCTGAATGTAAAATGGAGCAAGTCTCCTCGCCCAAAAACTCCCCACCAACTCAACTTCCCCTCAACTTTAGTCTGTCTCCGCCTCTCACACTCGCTGCACACTTTTTTTTTTTTTCTGTACATTTCACTTTTTTTTGGGGGGGGTCTTTTTACTCCATTCACCGTAACAACTGACAACCTGCATATTGATGAAAGCTTTTACCTTCAGGCACACTCATGAATAAATTTAATCACACTCAAAGCCTACGGGGAAGAAACTATTGATTCACGTAGAAATAAGTCAAAACATAACAGAAAGAGAAAAAAATACATATTAACCAGAGTATAAGAAAATACTAACATATTCATACTCAACAGTGTTAAGGGTCACTATTCTGATAACAAAATGAACATAAACAACCCTTGATTTGTATCCTAAGTGCCTGAGATTGCTAATTGGGGTCATGTCTTTAACGCCTCATCCCTACCGGGCCCTTAGGAGCTACAAAGCGTCATTAGGGAGCCACAGACAGCAGGATGGAGACGGGGTTGGCAGGACTACAGAATGCGTGGTGTTGGGAGTGCGGGAGAGGTGGTGGCTGTGTGGTACTATTGTGTGGGGAGGATGTGATCAAGCTGGGGTAAGATAAGGTAAGATAAATATGAAGTAAGGTAAGATGGCTTTGGATAAGGTGAGATAAGGTAAGGTATTTAAAGGTAAGGTAAGGTAAGGTAAGGTGGAATAAGGTAAGACAAGATGAAATAAAGGAAAGGAAAGGTAAGGTAAGGTAAGGTAAGAAAGTCTCGGTGGAGGAAGGGTGATGCAAAATAGTGGGTGGACAAGAGGGCGGTATGGACGTAGGCGGAAGGGTGGTGGGGATGTGGCAGGGCGAGTTGGAGGAGACGGAATGATGACGCAGTGACCTGGGAGGTGAGAGGACACAAAGGTCGCGCCAGGTGAAGGTCAGAAGGTGGAAAGAAACACAGCGTATTGACATTATGTACCGTGTTTATACTCCGCGTCGCATCCTTTTCCCTCAACGCCTCGACTATTTTTCCTCCCCTTGATTGTCTATTATAGGAGAGACCGACTCATCTTTTACCTTTTTCCTCTTCGTCGTGATTAAAATTTTCTGTTCCCTTTTACTTCATTTGAGTAGCACAGTAAACATGTTGTGCTTTCAGTGGTACTTACCATCACAGCTCTGGTCACTTACTATGACAATCACCATCATTGCCTTCTTCATCACCATTCCTGTGAACGCTACTCTCATCGCCATCTACACCGTAATAACGAAGACCACCATCACGATAACGATCTACACTCCTGCATCACTATTGTTACGAACACTGTCACTGTCATCATTTTCACACTAACCATCACCACCATCACCAACGTTATAAATACTTCTCCTGTTATCCTTTTCACCACACTAATTAAGATTATCATCGCCATTACGACAACAAGTAATCATTTTCATCGCAATTATTATCAACATTGCTATCAAAACAATTTTCATTTAAGTGTTAAAAAATATATATTAGTTTTCCGATAAGTTTACGAGATAAAACTTATGAAAACAAGGCAGGTAAACACAGTCCCTGCCCCCGCGGCCCCTTCATCCTCCTCCTTCAGGTATCAGGGCTAATTGCAAAAGTTTCTGGGTGATTAGAAGTATTGGCCGGGAATTATTCTGGCCCTGGGAGGTGATGGGCTCTCGCCGGAAGGACTAAAACACCAACAACTTCCTCTATTCTTCCTCCTCTTCTTCCTGCTTCCACTTTTTCCAACAACTTATACCTTTTGATAGTATTACTACTCTTCCTCCTGCTACTTCTACTATTCATTATCAGTTTCTATTACTACTACTACTACTACTACTAATACTAATACTAATACTACTACCACCACCAACCACCACCACCACTACCACCACTACTATTTCTACTACTACTACTATTAATAATAATAATAATAATGCTACTACTACTAGGTAATGCTGCTGCTGCTGTTGCTAATACTACTACTCGCCTTCTACAATTATTATTGCTCCCGCTAATATTTCTGCTAATATCCTCACCACTACTTCTATTTCTTACTGTAAGTATTGCTACACTTACTGCTGTCTCTAATGCTACTACTTGTGTTGCTGGTGCTACAACTACAACAACAACAACAACAACAACAACAACAACAAAAACAACAACAACAACGACGATGACGACAACGACAATAAAACAATAATAACAACAACAACAACTACTACTACTACTTACTACTACTACTACTACTACTACTACTACTACTACTACTACTACTACTAATAATAATAATAATAATAATAATAATAATAATAATAATAATAATAATAATAATAATAATAATAATAATGATGATGATGATGATGATGATGATGATGATGATGATGATGATGATGATGATAATAATAATAACAATAATGATAATAATATTGACAGTAGTAGTAGTAGTAGTAGTAGCAGTAGTAACAACAACAACAACAACAACAACAACAACAACAACAACAACAACAACAAAACACACCTCAAAATAACACCCACGCACACTCCCCAATACAAGTCAGGCAACAAACCGTCATGAACCAAGCACTTACACACACACACACACACACACACACACACACACACACACACACAGACACACACAGGCAGCAGGAGGAGCTATGTATAAGTAGTACACGGGCCGAACGCATCATTAGCCCACCACACGCCGGAGTAAACAAGGAAACACGTGTAGCTAATTGTTCATATCGCACATTGGTTCAAGGAGGCGCGGCTGCAGGCTTAGTGAAATACGATGCTAATAATATCACTAATATGAAAGCCAGCGATGTGACGTAAGAGGCATTTAGTAATTACGAAAACTCATTCAATTCTCTTTTTTTTTAATGCTGTTGTGTTGATAGTGTTTCCTGCTGCTGCTGTTGTTGTCCCCTTTTGTTATCCTATTATCGTTGTTGTAAGAGTGTTTGTGGTTGTGGTGAGCGTTAGTACTTGGTAACGGTTAATGGGTGAGAAATGACATTACCTAACCTAACTCAGTGTAAAGGCAATGATAATGAAAATACCGAAATCACAAAAAAGGGAAAAAATAATATGATGAAAGGGAACAAGAACAAGAACAAAAGCAAGAACAAAAAACAACAACAACAACAACAACAACAACAACAACAACAACAACAATCACCATACCACCACCACCACCGTACCACCACCGTCACCCGGCTGTTGGTTGAGCAGCGTCACAAAGACCTCTACTCTTGACATTGACAGGTAAGGTTTTAATTGACTCCCCTCCCCATTAATCGTCCCTCCTCTCTCGCATTTTTGCTTCCCTCCCACTTAATGAAGCTTTGCAAAACGAGATGCAAGGGATGATTTACGTATTTCTCCCTCACTTTTGTTATTTCTTTTCTTCTCTTCCTATCCTTCCGGAAAAGGTTTTCTATTTCGTACGAGGGAGAACGTTCAATCACGGCAAACTCCTGGCTTTTTAACATACCGCGTCCTTCTTAATTAAAGCTCTAAAAAGACGAGGTTGATTTACTTTGACCTGAACATTCCTATTAAGATTTCTTCTGATTTATTACGCAAAAAAGGTAAACGAGAGTGTACTCGTATTAACTTACATAAACACGAGAGTCAAAAGAAATGTTGTGAAAAAAAAATTGTAAAGTAACATTGAAAAAGAAGAGAGACTAAAATACACTGTAAAGAGAGACTGTGAAGAGACATTGTAAACGCAAATTGAAAAAAGGACTATAAAGAGATTGTGGGGAGATATTGTTGAGAAAAAGGGATTGAAGAGACACAGTAAATGCAAATTAAAAAGACACTATAAAGAAATTGTGGTGAGATATTGTTGAGAAAAAGAAACTGTGAAGAAACATTGAAAAGAGGCTCAGATGACAGATATTGTGAAAAATTTGGATATCCTCCTCCTCCTCCTCCTGCTCCTCCTCCTTCCCCCTGTTGTTGTGAAGAAACATAACGAACATTGTCAAGAAAATCTGAACCTCCTTCATCTTCTTAGATACGATGAGACATAATGAAAAGACTGCGTGGTATATGGAGCTCCAATCACCTCTTGCCATTGCTGTAAGAGACACAAGAAGACACCTTGAACCTCCTCATGTTCCTTAAATGTGAAGGGACACTGTGAAGATACAATACGGAGAACAAGTATGGAAAAAAGAAAAACGGAAAATTGGCAGAGAAAAAAAAAAAATCATCCCACAAAACCTTACCTGCTGACAACTAACTCACCTGGCGTTAGATTTACAAAGGACATCCCTCTCACCCTGCTCTGCACCCCTCCCGGCAGCCCCTAGTGAAGCCCCCCATCCCCTCATCCTCCTCCCTCCCCTTAATGCAAAGCTGTCACACACGTTAACAGAAATATAAAAAAAAAAGCGCTTGATTGAGTTTATTCCCAAACAATATCTCTCTGACCTCGACGCCGTAATTGAGCGTAAAATATTTCCAACCATTATAATGCACTAGCCGGTAAACTAATTTTGTCAGGCAGGTATGATGCCTTTCCCCTATGCTTTTGTGTGTGTGTGTGTGTGTGTGTGTGTGTGTGTGTGTGTGTGTGTGTGTGTGTGTGTGTGTGTGTGTGTGTGTGTGTGTGTGTGTGTGTGTGTGTGTGTGTGTGTGTGTGCTTGCGTTTTACTCTTTGCCCTTCTAGTTCTTGACGTCCTCCTCCTCTTCCTCGTCATGGTCGTTGTCTTGGTCGTCTTCTTCCTCCTCCTCCTCCTCCTCCTCCTCCTATTACTACGACTACTACTACGACTATCATAACCACTACTACTACTGCTGCTACTATTACCACAATAATAATAATAATAATAATAATAATAATAGTAATATTAATAATAATAATAATAATAATAATAATAATAATAATAATAATAATAATAATAATAATAATAATAATAATAACAGCCCTATCATTCAGGGAGGGAAGGCTTCGGGGACAGAATATAAAACAGCATGTAATAGATTAGTTATATTGAGCACATGACTATTACACTAATTGATTAAATCACAGGATAATTCCCTTGGTGGACTAGTGGACGTATTGGTAAGAATTTTATATGTTTCTGGTGATGCATACGAGTGAAGAGGAGAAGGAGGGAGGGGGAGGAGGAGGAATACAAAGGAAGTCCAAACGGCAACAGACCATGAGGTTCTTACTAGGCTGTTTGGGAGGGAGGAGGAGGAGGAGGAGGAGGAGAAGGAGGAATATACTGAGAATGGGGGAGAGGAAGAAAAAAAGATGCAGGAAAAAGTATGAGACAAGGAATATAAAAGAGGAAGAAAATATGAAAAATGGGAGGAGGAAGAGGAAGAGGAAGAGGAGGAAGAGGCATCACGGCACTCACAGGGAATCCTACTGACGAAGAAAGAGAGCTTGGCGTCCCTTGAAGACAGTGAAGTACTGCAGGAGTTGGAGGAGGAGGAGGAGGAGGAGGAGGAGGAGGAGGAGGAGCTTCAGTCGTCCTTCATAATGTGTCTTCATAGTACCGCCTTACGATGTCCCTTCATGTCTCCAAACTTCCCTTCACGATATCTTCTGTATCTCTTAGTAATCTCTCTCTCTCTCTCTCTCTCTCTCCTCTCTCTCTCTCTCTCTCTCTCTCTCCTCTCTCTCTCTCTCTCTCTCTCTCTCTCTCTCTCTCTCTCTCTCTCTCTCTCTCTCTCTCTCTTCAGACTCTCTCCTCACAATTTCTTTTGAAGTCTCTCGTTGTAATCTCTCTTCAAAAATCTTTCTACACCACAAGGTCTCCGTCGCAGTCTCTCTCTCTCTCTCTCTCTCTCTCTCTCTCTCTCTCCTCTCTCTCTCTCTCTCTCTCTCTCTCTCTCTCTCTCTCTCTCTCTCTCTCTCTCTCTCTCTCTCTCTCATATTCTACAAAGCCCGTCTTCATAATCTGCCTTCACACTGTCCCCTTCATAAGCCATCTCTTCACAGCCTCACAACAGTCTCTCTTCACAAGTCTCATCACAAGCTCCATTCCTAAACACTCTTCATCATCTCTCTTCTACCGAACATTTTCCAGTCTCATGAGGGGGCTTGCTTTCACGCTGTATTTATTCTACGAAGATCAACTTATTACAACGTTACTTGGAAGAATAATACACTTAACCTTACGTAATATCAACCTACACAAAGAGGGAAAATAATGACACCAACATTCTACAAGTGCAACAGACAAACAGGTAAGGAATAAAAAGGTAAGTTTTTCCCTCAGGTTTTCCACACTCGGATTACCAAAACATTCTCGATTCACGACCGTTCGTTACAGTACTCCGACATGTTGCTACAGATAAAGCTCTTATGTACAGTTTGTGAGAGTATCTGGTTTCAAAGACGCGAAATGTGAAGGGGTTTTGTGCGACGTGAAGAGCATGAGGACACTTGTTACTGGACCGGCGTACTCAAGTGGTTCTGGTCTACTACGCTCACCGAACTCCTCGTTGTGATCGTGTGTGGGCATTGAAGTAGATTCTTTTTTTTTTTTCTTCTTTTTTATGCCTCTCACACAAATATTACTCAGGTATTTGCAGGTTAAAAATAGCAGAGTGAGTCTATTTTAAAACCAAACATGATACTTTACCACATGCAAATTGATGGAACGGATCCTCATAGCTACTGTACGTACATGTCACGCACTCCGGTCTCGCGTCACTATCAAGCTCAAATTTCTTTCGTACCTCTTACAAAATTTTCCCCAGATATTTGAAGGTTAAGGATAGATAACATGGCGAGCATCATCTATCTTAAACTGGTTATGTTACATGATGCCATTCCATATACAAGAACAAAAAAAACATGGGTTCAAGTTTGAAAAAAAAAACAGTTCGATTTAAGGAAGAGATAGGAAGGAATTAGTTCTCAAAAAAGAATGGCAGATGAATGCAATGGACTCGAAAATCAGGTTGTTATTGCTGAGTCATCAAGGAGCTTTAAAAGATTAGACGAATTTATGGATGAGGATGATAGGTGAAAATAAGCACAGAAGCTTCATACAGAGAATGCCACGTGTAGGCCTAATGCTTCTTGCAGCTTCCTATATTTTCTTTTGGTTCTTATGTCCTTATATTCAGAGTAATGAAACGGAGCCTTATAACTAATGTACATATCACTCATTCACTCAGGTCTCGCGTCACTGTTACGCACAATTCTCAGCTACTGATTCACTTGGGCTTGAAATCCTTCCTCTCCACAGCCACCAACACAGGTCGTGCGGGAGCGTGTGGGTTATGAAATTATTTTGGTGTTTGTATTGGGAACGATGGTGAAGAAAAGAGAGAAGAAAAGAAAAACTGTGTTTGAGTTTGAGGGGAATTCTGCGTTGTTGCTTCAGGTAATGGCAGTGATACGAAAATAATGATGGTGATGATAATGATGACAATAACGATGATGATGATAACGATAATGATGATGATGATAAAAATAACGACAGCGATTAAACTTTCGACAAGAAAAAAATTGGGATGCTGTGGTTCTTGTTCTTAAAAATGGTGTCTTTAATACATTACTGTACCCTCCAACACACACACACACACACACACACACACACACACACACACACACACACACACACACACACACACACACACACACAGAATTTCCTCACTGAACGCCTCCTCCCCACCACAGACACCCAGGAAACTTACGACGAGGTTTATAGTATACATAATTGAAAGACCCAAACAGAGGCCACTCAACTCCACGGAAAAGTAAATATTTAGACTTCATGAATTAGCAGTGGACACACCAAGCCGCGGCGACCTAACCATCCATCACAACTCTCATTATCGCCCACAATTAATCACGAAAATTAATCATCACGTGCAGATTTACGTTAGCAAAACCTCATACTTGTGGAGAGAGAGAGAGAGAGAGAGAGAGAGAGAGAGAGAGAGAGAGAGAGAGAGAGAGAGAGAGAGAGAGAGAGAGAGAGAGAGAGAGAGAGAGAGAGAGAGAGAACATAGTACAAACAGAATAGCGGTTGATAGTCCAAACAGGGAAGAAGAGAGAAAGAAGAGGAAAACAAATAAAAATGAAAGACGGATAAAAACACAGGAAGACAATAACAAGACAAGAAAACAAGTAAGAGAATGTGAAGAGAATCATAATAAAAGAAATGGACGAAGAGAAGAAAAATAAAAATCACTGATAAAAACAGAGAGAGAGAGAGAGAGAGAGAGAGAGAGAGAGAGAGAGAGAGAGAGAGAGAGAGAGAGAGAGAGAGAGAGAGAGAGAGAGAGAGAGAGAGAGAGAGAGAGAGAGAGAGAGAGAGAGAGAGAGAGAGAGAGAGAGAGAGAGAGAGAGAGAGAGAGAGAGAATCTACCTATCGACCCATCCTTACTTGACATGACATAATAACTATCGAGACAAGAAGTAGGGGACACAAAAACAAACAAAGAAGCGGAGAAAAAAACACACACACACACCAAACACATCCCTGAAATCCCTCGCAGCTAATACCACGAATCATCACAAAGAACAAGCGCAATGCAATACAAACAGAAGGGTTTGTGCCGGTACTGAACCCTGTGATCATAACTAAATATAATTCAAACGTACCTTTTAATCCACGCACGAAATAGACTCGGCTGTGAGGTTTCGTTCCCTGGAAAAAATAAGAAAAAAATAATAATCACTTCTTCCTAGGATAGGTTGTTATTGGTGAAGTTTCTTGCATATGTCTTTATCGTTCATGCCATCCGTCTGTTTCCGTCTATCTCCGGCTGTCCACGTAAGCTCTTCTCTCTCTCACTAAGAAATTGCCATTACAAAAAAAAAGTGTTATCATTCGAAATAAATACTCTTGAATTCGTAACTTATTCAGTCAGCAGCCATGAAAATCCAACCGTGTGTGTGTGTGTGTGTGTGTTGTAACGACCATGGGATACTATCAAAAGTATTTTAAAAAAATCCTGTACAGCTTCTAGGAAGAAAAGCTTTTCAATGTGTATAGAGCGTACCTTGTTTCCGTTACACATTCAGCATTAGTTGATCATGTTCTCAGGTTAATGGAACAAGAATGCTAGGTATGGTAAATTTGTTGCCGTTGCTGTTGTTGCTGATGTTGCTGCTGTTGTTGTTATCAAGTTTTTTTTTTTGTTGTTTTTTAAGTCATTCACATATTTATTTCACAACTCATACTATACGTATATCATAGCTGTTGTTGTTGTTTTGTTACTGTCACTGGTGGTGGTGGTGATGGTAGTGGTGGTGGTGGTGATGGCGAGCAGTAATGGCGGTCATGACGGTGGGCGCAATGTTCGTAATGGAGGTGGTGGCTGCGGTAATACCCAATAATTAGTTTACGTACTTTGCATGACACGAACACCATTAAATCAGATTACGAATGACTCGACGTACATAAAATCTATTGATGACATCCCCCCGCTAGGTGCGATTAACATATAATTCTGCATGATTCCAGCGTGCATTAATACATGACTGACACCATAACACACATCTGGATGGGAAACTCAGGTGTGCAGGCGATGCACGGATCATTATAACACAGCTTACACGTCACATCACAAAGGGCGGTATTCAGAAACGCTCTGCTCTCTCAACAGGCTATTTTCAAAGGCCACAGAGACGATCACCCAGGTTCCCAAGACTGTTTATACTATTAAAAAATGTACAAATCTTGTTAATCTGTCACTGAAACTGAAAAAATAAATAAATAAAAATTATGCCACTTTAACTAGAGCCTTTTGAAAATAGTTGAGGTGCGGCGCAAGTGTTTCACAATATGGTCCAAAGAGAAGATATACTTCAGTACAGACAGACAGGTAGAGAGACTAGCAGGCAGACGCAGCAGTAGCAAGATAATAATGTGGTGATTCCAGGTAGGTCAGCAGGTAATCTGGGCCTCATAACACACACGTAGGCAGGTAATGAGGTGTCAGTCTTGCAGGTAACGATCAGCTCATTTGCATCCGTGTTACCTGATAATGTTATAGCGTTGCGCAGGATTACATTTCATATTCAAAGATAATGCAGTCGATTCTTGCTTACCCGGATCAGGAGAGGGATTACATATTTAATGATCAGATCATCTATTACTAAAAAATATTAAGAAATGTAAAAATGCAATAGAGGAATATGTGGTTTATATGTAAATAGGGTGTGTGTGTGTGTGTGTGTGTGTGTGTGTGTGTGTGTGTGTGTGTGTGTGTGTGTGTGTGTGTGTGTGTGTGTGTGTGTGTGTGTGTGTGTGTGTGTGTGTGGTGTGCGTGTTACCTCTAGGATTGATTATATAACGTTTATTTTCATGTTTGTCTTTGTGTGTGTGTGTGTGTGTGTGTGTGTGTGTGTGTGTGTGTGTGTGTGTGTGTGTGTGTGTGTGTGTGTGTGTGTGTGTGTGTGTGTGTGTGTGTGTGTGTGTGTGTGTGTGTGTGTGTGTGTGATGCATTGTGTGATCACGTAATCATTTCAATCTTGCATGACAAATATCCCATCAGTCCAAAATACTGATGGTCATATGTACCAATTGATTACATTTTGGAACAAATTAACTTGTGTATAGTTTACTTGCATGTTATTCATGCCATTATACAAGGTCCACTTCCTGTTATTGCAGCGTTCTAGGCGATTCTTTCCCATTATGCCAACAAAAAAAGGGGGAGTTGGATATGAAAAGAGAATATGAAAATGTTTTCCTATTATGTCGGAGAGTGTACAGTAATATATACTTTCCCCAACGAAGGTAAAAGAGGAGGAAAACAAGAAAACACTACAGAGTAACATCTAAACACCTTCCACCGGAGTGGCATGTTTAGATTTTTTGACACTGTTCTCCTCTGTTTGGTATTAAATTGTCTTTTCATAGCTTGTACGTGAACGAAAAGAAATGACCAAACTTTGAAAGAAAGGAGAATAAAGAAATATGTGATAAAAAATATATACCAGCTAAGAAATTACATATGAGCTTGAATGTAGAGCACAGCACAGCCTTCACTGTCATCTGCTGTCCCTGATCTAGAGAGAAACTTGTTAGATAATCCCGTCTCCTGTCATCAGAGAGAGAGAGAGAGAGAGAGAGAGAGAGAGAGAGAGAGAGAGAGAGAGAGAGAGAGAGAGAGAGAGAGAGAGAGAGAGAGAGAGAGAGAGAGAGAGAGAGAGTTTGAGACGAAAAATATGAGCAAACTAGCAGGAAAGTATGCAAATTTTAAACCCCATAATAGTCATGACTTTCATTCACACACACACACACACACACACACACACACACACACACACACAAGCCCTTCCCTCGACTACAAAAATCCTCAACTTCGCACAAAAAAAAGAAAAAAACTAAAAAGAATAGAAATATACCAAAACACCTCTTACTACTACTACTACTATTACTACTACTACTACTACTACTACTACTACTACTACTACTATACCACAACTACCATTACCACTACCGCCACCACCACCACCACCACCACAACCACTACCACTATACTCAAACTCACTAATTCGAGAAAAACACAGACAACAAATGAACACAAAATACAGGTAAGAAAGAGGGAGCACCACAGGAGCACCAGAGTATTGGGTGGTCAGAATAATTCCACGCTCAAGTAAGCTATGCTGCGGGAGGCTGGCTGCTTCAGAGGGCGGGAAGTTTACGCTCATCCCTGAAGGAGGAGGAGGAGGGAAAATAGGAGGATGAGGAGCACAATGGAACACAAAAGAAGAAAAGGCCGCGATAGAACTGACGGTCCTTAAGGGGGATATATGTGATTAACTACACTAATATAATGTGAAAGATGTAAAGTAGTGAATGTGAAGAAGGATAAGGAGTTGGAGGAGGGAGAAGAGGCAGAAGAGGAGGAGAAGGAGGAGGAAAAGGAGGAAATGAAGTATGAACAAAGTTCGTTTTTACAATGGTAGTCTTAAACTAAATAATACTCATAACAGAATCAATGTAGGTCACTCACACACACACACACACACACACACACACACACACACACACACAGAATAATGGTCACCTTGGCCTTCACTAAACCGACCACCATATAAATATTCAATCCAGAGAGAGAGAGAGAGAGAGAGAGAGAGAGAGAGAGAGAGAGAGAGAGAGAGAGAGAGAGAGAGAGAGAGAGAGAGAGAGAGAGAGAGAGAGAGAGAGAGAGAGAGAGAGAGAGAGAGAGTTCAGCGCGAAACACTGAGGCAAACAAAACCAGATAAACAGACCGATACACACGCAGAAACAAGGGGACAGAAAGAGAAAATATAAAACACGGGAAACAGAAGATGAGAGGAGAGCGATGAGCGCGAAAACAGAGGAGACAACAGAGGAGATGAGGATGAGAAGGCAGACCGGCAGACGCGGGAGAGAGAATAAAGGGTCTGGGGACTTAACAAGCTGGTTCGATTAATCAGCGAAGACACTTAGCATGTGAATAGTCTCTCCATCTCAGTCCAGGGGCGAGGCAGCTCCTTCAGTGACTCCCTCAGCGCTCTCTGTCCCTCACCTCCCCGCCAGCTGACACGGGAGAGGAGGCAGGGAGGGCTGAGGAGGAGGAGATGGAGGAGGACGTCTAGGAGTGTCCGTTGGTAGAAGTAAAATGAAGATTGTTTTCTTTCATATCACTTTCTCGTGTCGTTTTATTTTGGTGATTAGTTGAGTCATTTCAATTATCCCTCTCTCTCTCTCTCTCTCTCTCTCTCTCTCTCTCTCTCTCTCTCTCTCTCTCTCTCTCTCTCTCTCTCTCTCTCTCTCTCTCTCTCTCTACACACACACACACACACACACACACACACACACGGACTCACCATCATCTTTTATCCTAACTCTGTGCACCAGACTGGCTATAATTTGCGGTATATTTTCAGGCATTTACTTGCGCCATAATAAAATATCAGGATGTGAATTGGACAAAAGAAGCACCGCCGTCCATCATCCACAGGGAAAAAAAAAAAGTCAAATGTTATGCTTGAAGCTGACCTTCGTGACACGACCTCAGCTTACGTGGACCAGAGGAGGAAGAGCCGTGGGAATGGAGACTAATGGCCTTGTATCGTACACAAGAATATAAAATTGACATATACTTTTTAATTTACATAACGGGAATGAAAGAATGGAGAGAGGATACATCAAACTTCGACACTTAATTGAAAGAGATACAAACGCAGGTGCAAAAATGAATCATTATATATTCGATGCTACATAGTATTAAGAAAAACACATCAAAAGTATTATGATAAAAGAGGGTGACGCGTTATTAAAATAATCCTCTTAAGTTGCTGGTAAGACTGGGCGACTGAGACTGAGTGATAACATGTAGGGGAAGAGTTTACAACCACAGAGAGGAGGAGGAGGAGGAGGAGGAGGAGGAGGAGGAGGAGGAAGAGATGATGATGATGATGATGATGATGATGATGATGATGGTGGTGGTGGTGGTGGTGGTGGTGGTGGTGGTGGTGGTAGTGGTAGTGGTAGTGGTAGTGGTGGTGGTGGTGGTGGTGGTGGTGGTGGTGGCGGAAGTTGTGGTGAAAATGGGTCGCTGGTGTGTCTGTGCTGATGAATTAGGGGAAAGGGACAAGAGTGATGGAGATGTGGGAGAAGCGAGAAGAAAAACTCATAAGTTTTCAGTGTGACAGGCAGATCTATAGCATGACACACACACACACACATTCTCTCTCTCTCTCTCTCTCTCTCTCTCTCTCTCTCTCTCTCTCTCTCTCTCTCTCTCTCTCTCTCTCTCTCTCATTGTTCTCCTTCAGTATGTTATTATTAGATTTTCTATAATACTTATGATGATGATGATGATGATGATGATTATATATATATATATATATATATATATATATATATATATATATATATATATATATATATATATATATATATATATATATATATATATATTTTTTTTTTCCGCGCACGCATGCGCACACACACCAAACACACACAAAACGTCGCCATGAGCCGCGCATCACACACCAGGCAACCGCGGCTCGCAACTCGTGACCTTTAACTCTTGGTCGCAACCCGAGTGTGCGTAGCCTGAGGCGCTTGGAGGAGCGTGGCCACTCACTAAAAAGCAAATTAAACTCTAGTGATTAATGTTCAAGGTGAGAGGAAAACACATTCTAACCGAACGAAACTTACTCGTAATGTGTTATTGAATTACTCAGTCACTTTGCTGCAATCTCTCTCTCTCTCTCTCTCTCTCTCTCTCTCTCTCTCTCTCTCTCTCTCTCTCTCTCTCTCTCTCTCTCTCTCTCTCTCTCTCTCTCTCTCTCTCTCTCTCTCTCTTCGCAACATAATTAGATACAATCATAATCGATCAGACAATTATTGAGTCTCTCCTCCTGCCTCCCCTCTCGTCCCCCTCTCCCTCCACCACTAAGTATGAATTAATTAAATAGTGTGTACATATGTATGGCGGGCGGCTGTTGTCATCCATCCCGTATAGGTCACCTGAAAAGCTTCCTAATTGGATTACCTGATTGGCCTTGAAACATTTATTTCATTCACCTGCGTAGCGTCGGTAATTGGAGAGTCTATCGTTTCCTGCCTTCCACTTGCGTGTTGCAATTAGCTACGTGTTCTGTATATTCCGTGCAGAGCGAGAGAAATGCTGGAGCCGAGAATTCAAGCTTAACTACGAGTATTTTATCCACAAAAAAGAGGTTATTCTGGACGAGGTAGATGCGACGCCTGATCCACTTGTTGCATTGTGGCTGTCTGTGTGTGTGCCTCCGATCCGACCTCTCAAACGTATCGCCGCCTATCTCCTCCAATTTTTTTTAAGACTATTTCCGCGATTTTTGTGATAGCTTAATAATTATTCTGTACTATTAAAAAAAGAGGCGAAGGCTTTACTAAATATCTCTGGCTCTTGAAAACAATGATAATGAAAGATGAAAACGCTTAACAATATGAAAATGTGTGTCTTGGCGCCTTGATGCTTGGTGCGTGCGTGCGTGCGGCGGTGGAACGTTTGCCAAATAAATGCATTTCATTATATATCATCCTGCTATATGTCATCAATTCTTTTTAGGTCTTAACACTCGTAAATAAGTTTTGTTTTCGAATGTTGGTGTGGATTGTCCATAAACATTTTTGTGAAACTCTCTTAACAATCTTAATATAACTGTAAGCTCACATTTCTTGTGGGTTACATCTTTTATACAGACTGGTATGAATCCGTGTAATCTCAGTAGAAGGCGGAGAGATGTGCATAGTAGTATAGGTATTTCCGCGGAGTGTGGACGACAGGGTAGCAGGCTGAGAGTGGTGCTGAGTCAGACGTCTCCCTCTACCACTGTATGATCTTCAATTACAGCTTTCTGATATGTAGTCCAGTCTATATACAAGTTAATGGTGTAAGCCAGTGGTTCGCAAACTGGGGTAAATAACCTTAGGGGTAATACAGGAATTAATTTTGGGAGTTATGGAGAGATAACAGAAATAAAGTGAAGAATTCTGGAAATCAAGAAAACATAGTGGTACCTGGCATAAGGATTAGTGTTAACGTGGTCTTCATATATAAAAATTGTAAAGTAAACCTATAATAATTAAGCAAGTTAATTCTAATAACAATATCCATTAAAAACTACTGTACAGTAGTTGAAAAGAAATGTGCATCTAAGAAAGGGGCAAGACAAGAGTGTTTGACAGGTGTGCTTCAGGACACAGCCCCTCAGCTATCCTGATCACGACGTGTCCAGTATTGGACACGTGTACTGACAACATTCTGTGAAAGGGGTAGCAAGCTGAGAAAGTTTGTGCTAAATCTTCTTATTCACTCTAAACTAAACAAGCGATCGATGGGAGAGAATAATAAGAATTTATTCATTAATAGTCATATTACTATATTATATACTCATATACTTATATTCAAATACGTACACCTGTTTTTCTTCCTCAAGTCTCTCTCTCTCTCTCTCTCTCTCTCTCTCTCTCTCTCTCTCTCTCTCTCTCTCTCTCTCTCTCTCTCTCTCTCTCTCTCTCAGGTTATGTAAAATTTTGCTTTTTGTGCTCTTGTTATCTTCTACCGTTTTTTTCACGCTAACTGCTCTTATGATCTTGCTTACTGCATGCCTCCCTTCCTCCCGCGGCCTCGCTGCACAAAACTTTCTACTTTCTCTCATCCCTATTTTGCACACTTCTCTTATGCAAGAGTTTACACTTTCTTTTCTGGTAAACTCTCCAACTCCCTGCCTGATTCTGTATTTCCTCCTTTCTATGAATTGAACTCTTTAAAGAGAAGGGTTTCAAGACACTTATCCTCCGACTTCGGATAATCCTTTTTGACCTCTTCTTAAGGACTGGTACTCTCAGAGGTACTTTTATTCCTCTCTGCCAGTGCCCCTCTTAGATAAAAAAAAAAGTGACTGCGACCCATGGTGGGAGAGAGAGATAAATTATTGTTAAATAGTATTACTTAGTAGAAAATGCTATACATTTTTTGCGAACACATTGTCTGTAAACTACTACTACTACTATTACTACAACTACTACTACTACTACTACTACTACTACTACTCCTACTACTACTACTACTACTGCTGCTGCTGCTGCTGCTGCTGCTGCTGCTGCTGCTGCTGCTGCTGCTGCTGCTGCTGCTGCTGCTGCTGCTGCTGCTGCTGCTGCTGCTGCTGCTGCTGCTACTACTACTACTACTACTACTACTACTACTACTACTACTACTACTACTACTATCTTGTGCTTTATTCCTCCAATGTTGCCAGTCCACTGCCCTCATCTTCTTATCCCTTCCATCGTCTCCCAGGGAGTATTTTTCCACGAGACATCCAGCACTCTTCCAGGCAGTTTGTCTTCCAGCATCCTGGCAACTTGTCCAGCCTGTCTCCATCTTCTTTATCTTGGCTCCATATCATCTCTCACTATTCCGTTTTCTTTTCACCCTACCTTCCCCGCTACTCTCACTCACCCACCTCTTCACCTTGTCTTCGCCGCTACTCTCACTTTCCTGCTCTCTGTCCCCATCTCCACTCTGTCTCTTTCATCATTTTAATTTTCACAGTCTTACTTCCATGTCATATGTGACTTATTATTTTCCTCGGCTTTATGTTTTGTCTCCACTGTTTTTTCGTCCAATGTTATGTTTAGAACCTTCCTCGAAGCGTTTCTCTTCATTTGTATGTAACTATTCGCCTTGTTCCTTCTCTCCTTACAGTGTTTCTACTTGATGCAATTTCTTGTTTATTGCTTGTTGTTCCTCCTCATTATCCCCCTGACGTGCCCAGACCATCTCAGTCACACTCATTATACGTGTCTTCCTTCATAAGCTTTGTCTCTGGTCTTTCTCTCCTCCTCCTGCCAGTCTTCAGACGAGGCGAAGGCGACCAGTCTTCTCAGCGGCTTGAAGACAATGAAGAGCCGCTTGCTTGTCTTCTTTATTTTTCCTTTCTTCCCTTCTTTCTCTTCTTCACGAGGAAGGACGTCTCGGCAGCGCACTCCTCTGAATAACAATAACCATTAAAACTACTAAGCAGTATTGAAAAAAGAAATATGTATCTGAGTGCGTGGCAAGCCATGAACGATAATGCTTCAGGACAGTCACTCAGCACTGATCACGACGTGTTCACTATTGGACACATGTATTGGCAACATTCTGTGAAAGGGGTAACACGCTTGATGTGGCATGTCAAATTGAGTAACAAGCAGAAAAAGTTTGGAACCACTGGTGAAAGCTGAGCAAGAAGTGGTCAAGTTCACACGCCTCTCCAGGAATAGCTAAGTGAGGGGTAACTATTAAAACCATTATTATTGATTCTATACACAGACCGATTACTAAAACTTACATGTGTGGAGTAGAAGTGAGGCAGTAAAAATGCTGACTGTGACAGCTAACAGCATCAGTCGCCAGTAACATCGATACGAAATGTAGTCAGTATTACCATAAGCTCTACCGCTCACATACACACACACACACACACACACACACACACACACACACACACACACACACACACACACACACACACACACACACACACACACACACACACACACACACACGTCATCATAGTAACAGTCGTGTAGTTTCAAATCCTGCACACCAATCAACGTCAAAAACCACTTCCTTCCACTATAACCTTAATCCTTGCCGCCCTGATCCATCTGTCCCATGAAAAGCTCAACCCTGCCGCAACGCATTCCTCGCCAGTCCATCCCACGCACTGGTCTGCTATCTCCAGTTCTTCCACGCCAGGCCAGGTAGCCAGTAAGGTAAAACAAAACACGCCCGTCCATCCATGAAGCCTCGCCGTGCTGCCATCAGCAAAAAGGAAATTACAGCAAGTATTCATAAACCTGAGCCGAAAATTCTTCTCTTTTCTCTTACACTTTGCAAGGAAGAGACGCATTATTCCTCTCGTCCCCTGTGCAAAATTTTGTCTCCACTTTCCTTTGAGCTTTGGTATATACATTTTATCCCCGTGAAAAATGTCATCTCTTTTATGTTTTACACGTGAATCTCTTCAACTCACAGCCAGCCCCTCGTCTTTATTTTTGAACAAACGTGCAGAAAAAAAAAGAGAGGTAAAAATGTTCGCCTTTTCAGCAAGAAATAACTGCCTGTGAATAATCCATATATATATTTTATTTTACTAATAGGAGAGTTACAGAAGCAGGCTTAACACGGAAAACTAAAAGCGTCTGTTGATGATACTAAAGAAATTACTTCTTGCCAGGGTCCTCGTTTTTTTCACAAGGCTGTACGTGAGAAAGGAAAGTTTCAGACCATCAGGGGAGCAAGGCGTTTTTCAGAAGCTATTTCATGCATATTTTCTGTATCTTTCGTGGCGCCATATGACCCAGCTGTAGCGATGCTTTAAACCACCCAATC
>NC_087162.1:3260000-3280000 GCF_035594125.1 Scylla paramamosain | reverse complement strand
CAGACAAATGTATTTAAAAGTAAATCCCCAACAAGCTTTCTTCCTGTCTGAATATTATTCATAAAACTATAACCACTGTATTTACTAAAATAACTAACTTATTTTTAACACCGATTTTATTATTAATGTGTTCATTTTCGGATAGGCGTATAGATTTCACCAAAGGGTGAAAAGCAGATCTTCCTTTCATCCTTTCCGATAAAAATTGTCAGTTTTTCCATGCTGCATGGCATTTTTTCAGACTATTTTCCATGCCAGAGCAGGCTGGAGGGAGTGGTGGGTGGGAAGGAGCCTTCTGTTGTGCTGTCATGTCTCTACCCTGTAGCTAGTTAGAAGTAGTTACCAAACAGCCTTGCAACGACCTAAAGGTCTGCTGTTGTTTGGCTTTCCTTTGTATTCATTTGTGTACCTCCTCCCCTTCTTCCTCTTCCTCCTCTTCCCTTCTTCCTTATTCTCCTCCTCCTCCTCCTCCTCCTCCTCCTCCTCCTCCTCCTCCTCCTCCTCCTCCTCCTCCTCCTCCTCCTCCTCCTCTTCCCTAGAAGCACACAGTCACACTTCCCCCTGTCTCAATATCCTCAGAGTTATTTCGAAACAACCTGCAACCCAACATTCCTTGAACCGACCACTCTTCAAAGAGATTACTTCTTTTCTCCTCCTCCTTCTCCTCCTCTTCCTTCCTCTTGTGTCCTTGGTCCAGTGCCTCCAGCTTGTCCTCGTCTTCTATGTCTTCCTCCTCCTACAGAAGTTCTCCTCCTCCTCCTCCTCCTCCTCCTCCTCCTCCTCCTCCTCCTCCTCCTCCTCTTCCCCCGGTCAACACAGGCCTCCTGGTGACTAATGGAATGTCTCGCTTCATAATCAACCAATTAGCTGCGTGATTTGCGAGGAACGTCACACGGAGATGAGGTCGAGACGGAACGGCGCGTTGAGAGAATCGTAAGGAGGAAGAAGAGGAGGAGGAAAAGGAGGAGAGGCAGCAAGGTCTTCCCAGTATCGATAGGAGCAGAAATAACGGGAGTGTAACTGGAAGCACCTCAGGGGAAAGAAAATGCAGGGTAAATGTCCAGGAAAGTAGTAATACCGTTCAGGCGAATGGCGGACGAGGGGGGCTTAACCTGAAGAGAGACTACTTGTGGCGCTGTCACCCGAAGATTAGGAAGGGGAGAGGGCCACCATTGAAGGCTTATTTGGGTAATTGAGTTAATTATTAAAGTGGTGGTCTGCTGCTTAGTCCTATCGCAGAGGAGGAGGAGGAGGAGGAGGAGGAGGAGGAGGAGGAGGAGGAGGAGGAGGAGGAGGAGGAGGAGGAGGAGGAGGAGAAGAAGGAGGAGGAGAAGGAGGAGAAGGAGAAGGAGAGAAGGGAAGGGAAAGAGCACGCATAATCTACCTATTTTCTTCCCTTTCATACTCATTTATGCTCAATCATCCATTCATTCATCCGTTCATTCATTATATGCATTAATCCTGAGAATAGTTTTGGATTGATTTTTATTCCTCCTCGTGCTCTTGTCTTCTACTCCAGCCGTGTGTTATCCATCCTTCAGTTACATTGTGGTGATGTCACAGTGTTATGGTTCTGCGTGCGCCGAGATGCGGTGGTGCAGTTTATGAATAGTTGTAGATCCGTCAGGTTAAAATGAGTATGAATGTGGAACAAGACCTATGTGTAATGAAATCAATGCCTTTAAGACGCTTAGCTATTATTGGTTTGCTTCTTGAAGACCTCTAGGTGAAACAGAACTAATGGTATTCGTAACACTTCGCTAGATTATACACCAGGAAGACTCAGGAGCATTTTTGGTATACAGCGAGACTATTTACTATGTGTCGAAGAACAAGTAAGAAAAGATGGAAAAGATTCAGTCCAGGTAGTGACAGCACAGACTAAAAAAAGCAGCAACAAGGAACAGAATATAATGACGAAGACATACTCAGTGGACAAGAAGCAACAGTGAAGGTTAAGAAAAGAAGGAAGGAAAGAGCTCTTCATCCAGTAGTCCGCCTAACGACCCCTTCCTTGACGACCCAACTCGGTGCGCCTCCTTGTAATTGAGTTGAAGAGGACGTGGAAGGCAGCGCTGAGTAGGGACTTGACGAAAGACCTGACCTACCCTGGCTGATGGTGAGTGGCGTGGGTCATCAATCATTCACAAAGAAACACAATGGAAGAACAAACACCATTCTTTCCTTATATACTTTTTTTGGTCAGTGTAGAGCTGTGTAAATAAATGAAAGGAAGTAGTGGGGGTTAAAATTTGTGCCATTTTAACTTTCTTGTTATCTCGTAAGCAAGAGGTACTTTGAACCTCAGGAATCTGTGAGAACTTACACTACTTGTATCTAATTTTAAGCAAAGAGACACCCAAAGGCACACAAAAGAGGAACAAAAAGCACCAGCCCTGTTAAGCACTGACAAGACTTTGTGATCGCATATACAGTCTGCATAATAAATCTTAAAAGTAGGAGGAATATAAGGGCACAGGTGAAGGCTCCTTAGACGCGGTTGCTTCTCTGTAAATTTCACCGAAGTAAACTCCAACCGTGAAACTTCTCCCATAAAATGTTAACCAATAATGATTTCCCGAAGCATGATAAACCCCGCCAACCTAACCAAACCCAGCTAACTTAACATTTTTTTTTACATGTCAAGGAGTGTGGCCAAGGAGGTGAAAAGTAAGAGCAAGAAAAGTCCGCTCAACTTCCTCTTCCCAAAAAGCAAAAAGGTCAAAGAAAAGCTTTAAAAAAAACTTGGCCGATTTAGTTCTAGAGATGCCTTGATACTCCTCTTCTAAACCAAATCAAGTCTTACGAACGAGGAACGACAAAGGTTTCATAGCGTACCAATAAAAGAGATGAAGAGAAGATACATAAGATCTTATCAAGGAAAAACTATTTATTGTTTATGTAAGAAGGGTGCTGGCCAAGGGCAACAAAAAGTTAAAAAAAAAAAAATGGCCCACCGAGCGCGCCAGTCGCAAAAGAAAGGTCAAAAAGGATCACATGACCTGGAAGATGCGTGTCTTGAAACCTTCCTCTTGAAAGAATTCAAGTCATAGGAAGGAGGAAATAATAAAATGAACGAGAAAAAGGAGGAGCATGAAGAAGAAACAGCTGCAAAGTTATTACATATCTAACAGTGTATAAAATCAATAAAGACCGTAAATCGCTGTTGATAATGTTTACTAAAAAAGGAGATTCATACAAATACTATGGGATGGAGCGTTCACTGGGAACTTATCTTGCAAGAACTTGAGGTATACGCAGCAACACGGCCCCGTTTGTTCGTCAAGGGCAATACGGCCATCACAATTAAGGGCAAACGTTTTTCAGATTCAATTACTTTCAGACTAAGTGGAAAAATTTTTGAGATCGTCCTCCTCGGAGCTTAAATTATCTTGCATCAGTCAACCAATTAATAAAAAACGGAAGCGAGAGTTTGAAGTTAGAGGAATTTTAGGTTCAATAGGATGAAAAAAATATCAGGAGGACTAACTTTGATACTTATGTAGAATTTTACTTAAGGAAAAAATATATACATATCATATTTTTCTCACGCAGTTTAACGTTACGGTTTTTTCTATGATTATGTATCAAGAGACATCGAGTGATTGCCAGGAGAGAGAGAGAGAGAGAGAGAGAGAGAGAGAGAGAGAGAGAGAGAGAGAGAGAGAGAGAGAGAGAGAGAGAGAGAGAGAGAGAGAGAGAGAGAGAGAGAGAGAGAGAGAGCACACAACAAACTTATCCACCAAGAAATTATAAGAGAAGAAAAGAAACGGAGAAAGACAAAATAAATTAAACAAAAAAAAAAAACAAGACAAAATAAATAAATAAAACCGAAAGAATTACACAAAAGTCATCGAGCATGTTAGTAAAGAAAAGACACGCAAAATAAAAAAAAAAAAAAAAGCATATAATCTTAGCAACAAAATCCGTACTTTCCTCAGACTCATAATCAGGTTATAAAGAAACTGAAAACATTTACAAAACCTTGAAGGAGCCGACACTCAATTGGACTTGAAGCTATTACGAAATAATGGTAAACATCTTCAAGAACTCTCTCTCTCTCTCTCTCTCTCTCTCTCTCTCTCTCTCTCTCTCTCTCTCTCTCTCTCTCTCTCTCTCTCTCTCTCTCTCTCTCTCTCTCTCTCTCTCCTTTCCCCCATTCCCTCTGTCTTTAGCAAATGGGCTGGAAGAGAGAGATTCTTCTAGGTCATTGAATGTATGTTGTGAGAGTGTATTTGTCAGTGTGTGTGTGTGTGTGTGTGTGTGTGTGTGTGTGTGTGTGTGTGTGTGTGTGTGTGTGTGTGTGTGTGTGTGTGTGTGTCTTTACTCCAAGAAAGATTACACACACACACACACACACACACACACACACACACACACACACACACACACACACACACACACACACACAGAGAGAGAGAGAGAGAGAGAGAGAGAGAGAGAGAGAGAGAGAGAGAGAGAGAGAGAGAGAGAGAGAGAGAGAGAGAGAGAGAGAGAGAGAGAGAGAGAGAGAGAGAGAGAGAGAGAGAGAAGGGGGACAAAGGAATAACAACACAAGTCCACGAACCATGAGGAAAACAAAGCGAGACCAAAAACAAATTAAAAATAAAATCAAAACACGCGGAACTCAATTAATAAAATGAAACACTAATCATAAACGGCAAATAAAGTGAACAAGTGGAGCAAAATAATGACTCTCCTTTACCTGCAATATACGCCAATAATTCCACTAATATGAAGAAGGAAAAGTGTGTAGGAGTGTAAATCTTAAAACACAAGAGGAGGAGGAGGAGGAGGAGGAGGAAGAGGAGGAGGAGGAGGAGGAAAGGAAACGGGAGGACAAGGAGGAGGAGGAGGAACAAAGAGTGTGGGAGGAGAAAGGATAGAGGAGGAGAAAGAGGAGGAGGAGGAGGAGAAAGAAGAGGAGTAACAACAAGGAGAGAGAGAGAGAAGGAAGAACAAGGAGAAGGGGAGGAGAAGGAATAGTGGAGGAGGAGAAGGAATAGAGGAGGAGGAAGAGGAAGAGGAAGAAGAGGAGTAAGAGAAGTGAAGCAGGAGAAGGAATACTATTATTACTACTACTGCAATTACTATTATTACTACTGCTACTACTACTACTACTACTACTACTCCTACTACTGCTACTGCTACCACTACTACTACTACTAGTAATAGTAGTATAGTAGTAGTAGTAGTAGTAGTAGTAGTAGTAGTAGTAGTAGTAGTAGTAGTAGTAGTAGTAGTAGTAGTAGTAGTAGTAGTAGTAGGAACAATAAGAAAAACAAGAACAATAATGAGGAAAAGAAACAAGAATCACAATAACAACAACAACAACAACAACAACAACAACAACAACAACAACAACAACAATTATAAAAACAACAACAACAACAACAACAATAACGGGAACAACATGAACAGAAACAAGGACAAAATAAAAAAAAGAACAAGAACAAAAAAAAGACAAAAAGAAAACAGACAAGAAGAAGAGGAAGAGGAAGAGCAGTGACCTCTAAGTCACTACTCAGCAGTAAACAAAATTCATGCAGATCGTAAATCAACTTTGCTCGTGTTTACAAAAAAAGTAGAAAGATTCATATAACCAATCTGGGTGAGAAACAAGATAGGCAAAAAGGTGCACTCGGGAGAAAAAAAAACGCAAAAAATTCTCTGTACTAAGAAATACTGATGGCATAAGAAGTTTGGATCAGAGTTGTCCAAGTCGGTTCTCTGAAAAGGTTGTAAGGGATATCACGCAGCCAACAGGGAAAGGGGGAAATATTTCAGAAACCCTACACTGTGTTCATAAATCTCAACCTCTTCCAGGGCATCACTAAACAAGATTTTTCAACAAGATAGGATGGACGATGGACAGTATGAGGCAGTGAAAACCAATACTTTTGTGCTCCCTCAGAAATCACAACAAAGCACTACACTGGAGGGAAGGGAAGAAGAAGTCAGGCAGATAATCAAAATATCTTCCTTGCTCATAACTCACAACAAACATTTTCAAACACTATGATGGACGAGAAGGAAAAAGTCAGTCAAGTCAAAAACATCTCTCTTGCTCAGAACTCACAACAGAACACTTACCTTAATATGACTAGGCAGGATGATGCATGAAGAAGCAAAAAGAATCAAGAAGAGTCAGGAGGGGAACAATAACAACATGCCTTCTATTCCCTCAGCAGTAAAGAGAGTGCAAATGTTCGCTCGTTTCACGTATCAAGGCACGTGGGAGTCAATAAAAAATGGGACACTTTATTATTGAGACGAGAGCATCTAGGGACTGAGAGAGAGAGAGAGAGAGAGAGAGAGAGAGAGAGAGAGAGAGAGAGAGAGAGAGAGAGAGAGAGAGAGAGAGAGAGAGAGAGAGAGAGAGAGAGAGAGAGAGAGAGAGAGAGAGAGAGAGAGAGAGAGAGAGAGAGAGAGAGGGTACACGTGAATGATGTCCCTTGATGAAAGTAAAGGTTAATGACCCACTACCGAGGAGATGCTCTATACTCGTATATCCTTTGTATGTGTGTGTGTGTGTGTGTGTGTGTGTGTGTGTGTGTGTGTGTGTGTGTGTGTGTGTGTGTGTGTGTGTGTGTGTGTGTGTGTGTGTGTGTGTGTTTGTGTGGGTGTGTACGGATGCACGAAAGGGAGATGGAGCAATTGTCTGAGGTGAAAATATATTGGAGATAAAAATAGGGTCTGAAAGGCAATGGTCTATCATGGCGCGCTGCAAGGCTTTCCAGACCCTATCCTCTGAGTCCTGAGAACAAAGAGAATGGAGGAGGAGGAGGAGGAGACACCACTGTGACGTAGACGAAAGTAATGACAAGAAAATTTTCTATCCAACAACAACATTCGCATGGGGTGAGAGAGAGAGAGAGAGAGAGAGAGAGAGAGAGAGAGAGAGAGAGAGAGAGAGAGAGAGAGAGAGAGAGAGAGAGAGAGAGAGAGAGAGAGAGAGAGAGAGAGAGAGAGAGAGAGAGAGAGAGAGAGAGAGAGAGAGAGAGAGAGAGAGAGACAGACAGACAGACAGACAGACAGACAGACAGAGAGAGAGAGAGAGAGAGAGAGAGAGAGAGAGAGAGAGAGAGAGAGAGAGAGAGAGAGAGAGAGAGAGAGAGAAATTTCAATCATATAAAAAGATTATTGGAAGCTCTACCTATCCGAACCCACTATGGCCTTAGAGGCGGCGCGAGACTGACTGAAGCTAAACTGAGACCTAACTTAACCTAACCTAACCGACCAAAGCTGAACCGAGGCCTAACCTAACCTAAACAGAGACACTCCATTTGTTGCATTTATTTTTCTTTTTTTTTTTTTTTCTCGATAACAAGTAAGACAATGAACCTCAAGGCAGCCCCTGTAATAGGTGTACTCGTAGGTGCAAGAGAGGCTGTACATTATAATCTACAATAGTAATGAAGAAAATGGACCATAAGGGTTTTTCTCTTTTTGCGATATATTACTTTTTTCCTTTATATTTATTTAGTTTTAGATAGAAAAACATTTTTATCTCTTTTCATTATTTTTACAACGGCACAGGTTTTTATATTAACTGTCTCCTTTCTTTGTTTTTTTCCCCCCTTTAGTTGTCATATATTACTTTTTTTCTTGTTTTTCCTTCATACGTATTTAGTCTTGAATATAATTATTCTCCTTTTCTCTTTTTTTTCATTTTTACTAAGGTACAGTTATATATATATATATATATATATATATATATATATATATATATATATATATATATATATATATATATATATATATATATATATATATATATATATATATATATATATATATTAACTGTTTCCTTCCTCTGTTTGTTTCTGAATAGAGTCATCTGTGTGCGAACATATTTGTTTTCCTGTGTTTGCCTACCGTTTCGAGGCCCGTTTGTCTATTCCTCGAAGCCTCCACTTTGCTTTTTGATCAATACTTGCAGCCCCTGACGTCAAATCCCGCGCTCAGACGATGGAATTGTATTTGCAAAGCCAGCAAATTTACTATGTGCCCTTATTCTAGCCTTTATTGAACGTGCTCCAATCTTTGGTGCGCTCCTGTCACCTTGCGAGAGAGAGAGAGAGAGAGAGAGAGAGAGAGAGAGAGAGAGAGAGAGAGAGAGAGAGAGAGAGAGAGAGAGAGAGAGAGAGTGTGTGTGTGTGTGTGTGTCGAGAGGCCACTCTGAACTGGAAGTAAAGAAAAAAACGAGCTCATGTAAAGAACCAGTTTTCAATTACTACAGCACGTGAAATGAAGCCTCAACTAGTAATGCCATTCCGTGTTCTTTTCGTTGCACATGACAGGGCAACTTCGAAAGAGGTAAAAGAAAAAAAAAATCACAAATAATAATGGCAGAGTAGAGGGGGAGAGTAAAATCAGGAGAAGGGGAGGGAAGGAGGGGAAACAGTAGTGAATCATTAATAATTCTTTACCTGTCATTTATTCCCTCCCATGTGGCCTTCCCTCCCTCAGCTTTTTGTCAGGACGAAAACAAAAGATCAACAAGATACAAGTTCGTCTTCATTCGCCACTGTTCATGCACTCCACTCCTCTCGTGACCTTGCTGTTCTGAACGATACTTTGCGAGTCTGAACGATGTGCTTACGTTCGTTCTGTTCGTAATGACGGCAGCGCTTGAGTGTCGAGTCTACGCTAAGCCTGTGTGTGTGTGTATGTGTGTGTGTGTGTGTGTGTGTGTGTGTGTGTGTGTGTGTGTGTGTGTGTGTGTGTGTGTGTGTGTGTGTGTGTGTGTGTGTGTGTGTGTGTGTGTGTGTGTGTGCGCTCATCTTTAAACTTGCCAGTACGTGCGTTTATTTTTTTTCTTTTATCCTCTCTTCTTCCTCTCACCTACACTTCTGTTTTCATCACTTGTTTATCTCACAGCAAGCTCATTAACCAGCAATTATCACCTTTTTACCTAAACACTACGTGCTTTTTATTTCAATCTTCCCACACTCGTCTCCTTTTCATTCCTCTATTGCTGAGTGCAGAATAAGTGATTTTTAGCCACCGAATGAGGATGATGGCTTTGCTCTTAAGGCCTTTTATGTCAGACAAACTGAACCTTTATTCACCTGCAACGTTTTAAACATGTCATTTGCCCAGTGGTAAATTCTAAAACGTTAGTGTAGCCAAAGACAAAGGTAACCTCCTGTTCTATTTATTTATCTATTTATTTATTTATTTATTTATTTTACATTTAATTTTTTTTTTCATTTTTTTTTTTTTTTTTTATTTATTTATTTTTTTCTGGTATATCGTGCTTCTAATTTCTTTACCGTGCACTGAATGTCTACCAAGGCTGACCACAGCAGTAAAAAGCCAAAACTCTCCAAGGAAGACACGGAAACCTTAGCGGAAAGAAAATATGTCAGTACATTATTACGCATACCTTTCTTTCTATTTGCAACTAAAAAAAATAATAAAGTTGCCCAATCCTCGTAATCATCATATGAGAGATAAAAACACATACTTCCATGGAGTCACGGAACTAACCTGGAATAAACCGTAGCCTGTATTCTCTTTCCCTTTATCCGAGAATGTGAAAGTGTGAACGATGGAAAACAGGGAAGATATAGCTTTGAAAATATACTAAAATAAAGATTTGTTTACTATCCCACCAGAGAGAGAGAGAGAGAGAGAGAGAGAGAGAGAGAGAGAGAGAGAGAGAGAGAATCTTTTCTTATGTCACTAGGGAAAGGGTATGAACACCTTAATTAAGACCATACTGTTGCCTGCGCCTCCCACAAGACTGTCGCGGTAGGAAATGGGATTCACTGTCTTTGCGTGGCGGTGCCCGGGAGAGAGTGGCGTGGGAGAGATAGGGAGAGACGGGGGGAGAGGGACAGGGATTGGGAGAAGGGGGGACAAAGAAATGAATGAGGAAAAAAAGGGAAAAAGAGAATAGGAAATGGAAAAAAACAAGAGGAGGAAAGGGAAATTGAGAAAAAGTGAGGGAGAGAGAGAGAGAGGAGGAAGTGAAAAGAGTCACCTAACCGTTCAATATTCACGCCTAGTGTTTCTGCCCAATAATTTGTGAACACTTCTACTCGGCTTCTCTTGACGACTGAAGGAATATGTTGGCTTTAAGTGCTGTTTATGTGTTTGTGTGAGGATGTGTGTATAGGAATAATAATAACACGTACTATCCCTATCCTTTGAAAAAAATAAATAAATAATGTAGTAAAAAATTATTTACTCCACCACCTTCAACTGCACAACCCTTTTCCTTCCATTAAATATTGCAAACGTTTTGATACTATATAGAAAACGACAGGAAAAAAATATAGATCCTTTCTGGATATTGGAAAGAGTGGTATATCCTTTCCCCTCAAAGTCTTACAGCATTTAGTTCTTGAACAGAGAGAAACACGAAAAATAGAGAAAGCAAACGCTCTCTCGACTAGACTGCACAGAGCTTTCGTGTTCCTTCCACTAACAAAAAAGAAAATCTGATTCTTGTATAAAAAAAAATAAATAAATAAATAAAAAAAACAGGCTGTCTCCGTCCATTAAAGTCTTAAAACAACCATTTACTTCCTGTATAGAGAAAAAGAGGATAAAAATAAAGGTTCTCTGGTTCACGTTGGGCTGACGGTCCGCGAATTCATGGGTTCCAGTGGGTGTGTTTTTCCAGGGTCGAGTTTCCCACCTTTTCGCTTCACGGGGAGCCTGAGCGAAATGCTTTGATTGATATGCCATTCAGGGGACTTGTTTACTTGAACCTTTCCTTTTTCCACGCGTCGATCGAATAAAGGACTGAGTTATCCGTTGGAGAATGAGAACGATGCAATATCCAAACGTGATTTTTCCTTCTATGCATGTACTAACTTACTCCTTTCCTCTCTCTCTCTCTCTCTCTCTCTCTCTCTCTCTCTCTCTCTCTCTCTCTCTCTCTCTCTCTCTCTCTCTCTCTCTCTCCTACCATACTGATATTTCCTGAGGGGAACGACACTCGCTCGTTTATTCCAAGACTGAAGAAGAAGGCAACATTAACACACGCAGACATTTGAACAGCTGATGGCGTAGACGGGAGGAGGAAACTGTGGCCTCCTCGCATACCAGTCTTCCAGTACAGACGAGAGTGGCGGAGGCTTCAAGTTTTGACGCAAATGAAAGACTCTTGTGCAGTAAATATTAATGCACTAAAGGAGAAAGAGCGGAAAATAATGCTACACTTACGAAACACACACACACACACACACACACACACACACACACACACACACACACACACACACACACACACACATTTGCAAACAGCTTATGCCGCCCATTTAAGCCTGAGTGAAGCCCGGCGAGACACGAGGCTTACGAGGGATGAGAGTAGGAGCCCAACACTCCCCTTGAGAAGGTGCCAGAGAGAGAGAGAGAGAGAGAGAGAGAGAGAGAGAGAGAGAGAGAGAGAGAGAGAGAGAGAGAGAGAGAGAGAGAGAGAGAGAGAGAGAGAGAGATTAAAAATATCCTCTATATTAGTATATACATATGTTTCCATAACCTACAGAAAACAACACAAAAACTAACTTTCACAGACATATTAGTGCTGTATTTTAATGACAACTTAACCATCAGTGACTTAACTCGGCTATCATCACTCTGTTTTCCCTTCACAAAAAAATATATAGAAAAAAGGATACCTATTCAAATACTTCACCGCACCCCACAATGATAAGAACAATAAGAACAACAGTTAAGTGGTCTGGGAGTGAAAATATCCGACTCAGCAACGCCCTGACGACGACCAGACACGAGGAATCAGTTCACCAGCGCAGGAATGTGTACTGCAACATCAACGCTCACCAAAAATTTACTCTACTCGTACGTGCTGAATAAAAACAGCGATAACAAAAGCCACGGAAGCACGGAGGCGGGAGGAAAAAGCCACACAACACCACCAGCCTACGAAAAAAAGAAAAAAAGTTTAGGGAAAAAAGTTGAACAGAAATGCACGCCAAAAAACAACAAAATAATAACGCCTGGGTTGTCTGCAGTACGGTAGCAGGAAAAACAAATATGTACGAAAATTAAATAAATCAAAATAAGTCAATAAATACGAAATACAGCAAACAAGGGGATCCATCCTCCCATAAGTTGAATAACAGTAAAGAAAATAATAACAATAATAATAATAATAATAATAATAATAATAATAATAATAATAATAATAATAATAATAAAAGCAACAATAAAATGATTGACAATAATAATCGATTAGATATTACATAATGTCAAGCTAAAAGATGAAGAGGGAAGAATGGAGAAAAAAATACCATCACTCAACACTAAATAAAATAAATCCTTTCACAACATAAACTAACAATAATATTTACACCAACGCGGAACTATAAAAGATCCAAATATGATATTAGCTATATATTATTATTCCTCCTCCTCCTCCTCCTCCTCCTGATGAACTAAACCTATTTAGTTTAACAAAGCGCAGGATAAGAGGAGACCTAACTGAAGTGTTCAAAAATTTTAAAGGATATAGTAACCTTGATGCAAATAAATATTTTATCATTGATCATTTTAACATAACAAGAAATAATGGATTCAAGATTACTCCCAAACGTCTTAAATCTCTCGAGGCCAAGCATTTTTTCTTTAATAGCTCAGTAAATATATGGAATAAACTTCCTGCAGAAATCGTAAGCAACAATTCTATTGAATCGTTCAAAAATAAAATAGACAAATATTTAAAAGCTAATCCCTAACAAGCTCTCTTCCTGTCCGAATAATTACTAAATTCACTAATAAACTCTTTTATTTTACAGACACCAACTTTATTATGAAATTGTGTTAATTTTCAGATAGGCGTATAGAGTTCACCGTAGGATGAATAGTAGACTTCTTTTCATCCCTTCCTATGAAAATTCCATGTCAGTTTTTCCATACTGCATGGTACTTTTCCCAACTATTTCCATGCCAGCGCAAGCTGGAGAGAGTGGTGGGTGGGGAAAAGCCTTCTGCTGTGCTGTCCTGTCTCTTTTCCCTATAGCTAGTTAGTAGTTACCTAACAGCCTTGCAAGGGCCAAAAGGTCTGTTGCTGTTTGGCTTTCCTTTGTATTCCTTTGTATTCCTCCTCCTCCTCCTCCTCCTCCTCCTCCTCCTCCTCCTCCTCCTCCTCCTCCCGCCCCTTCTCTCCCTCTACAGGCATTAAAATAGACCACACGTGAACGAGAGAGAGAGAGAGAGAGAGAGAGAGAGAGAGAGAGAGAGAGAGAGAGAGAGAGAGAGAGAGAGAGAGAGAGAGAGAGAGAGAGAAACTAGGACTTGCATCAGCCAGGACGTGTTAACCCTTCCTGCATCGTGAAGCGTGTTGGCATCAGCAAGGGAGGACCACCATATCTCTTCTACTTTGATCAAGAGCCACATTTTTTTTTATTTCATTTTTTCTACTGCAAAATGGACGAGCAAGGACTATGAAACAGACCTAGGGAGGGGAAACAAAAGTCAAACAAAACTTTGAAATATATATACTGACCATAAAAAAATATTCGTTGTTAAAATATTTTCCACAAAGCGCGCCATGCAACTATTCATTGCTGATAAAATGGGATTAAGAAGTATAGGAAAAGAAGATATTCTCTCTCTCTCTCTCTCTCTCTCTCTCTCTCTCTCTCTCTCTCTCTCTCTCTCTCTCTCTCTCTCTCTCTCTCTCTCTCTCTCTCTCTCATCGAGGTGAGAAGGTCAGGAGTTAAGCCGTGAGTGGCTGCTTCCCAGGAAAGGAGTGTCTGCTGCCTCAGTGGAGACGGTGTAAAGGGTCGCGACTTAATCCTCTGCACTGCCGGATGCTTTCCCTATGTGTGTGACATTTAGAATACTAGACAAGAAAATAATAACAAAATAATCATAGCAATGCTAGCAATAATTTTAACATATACAAAAGGTGATCCCCATAAAAAAAAATAGTATAGGTTAGAAAAATTCATGATAAGAAATTTATCAGTTGCGTAACAAATCTGATCCGTGAAGTTGTCGAAGGGATCATTCTGTTCATGATGCAAAGACATGAGGATTTTTTCTCGGCGCCTTGCAAGGAAGAGTGAAAGTTGCCGGCAAAGACTTGAAAATTATGTTGCACAAACACTACATTATGCACCCTTAACCTTAATATAGCAAAGTGTTTAGAAGAGACGTATGTAATTTCCATCTCACACAAGAAGCGTCTTCCCAGTATGGCTGCTGGGAGCCAAGAATACCCCTGACCCTTTCCTTCCACGTTATCCATCCCGCATCTGAGGTATGGTTTGTTTCTTAACGAGGAGGGGCACATCAAACCATTAAAGGCAAATGTGACCCAAGACAAGGCAGCAACTGCGTCATCACCACTCATCTCCAGTTACACCACCTCAAGACCGGCGGTGCGGGAGCGTATAAACGACATGCCGATATTATTTTGAGGCTGAGAGGAGCTGCAGGAAAACCGGGAGAAAGGGAAGATGAAAGGCAAAGGATCTGAGGGTCAGATTATAAAATAAGTCTTTCCCCTTTCACTCCTAACCTGCAGGGAGCGATCACAAGTTTCGCAATAAGTGATACAATTTTGTACTGTAAGTGTTCTTTAGGAATGGATTGCTCAATAATTTATCTGAATGAAGTAGCGGGATATGATATGGGATAGAGATAATCACTGCGGAGGTGGGCGATGCTGAGAGAGAAAGTGTAGGGAGGAGTATGAATAATCTAATAGTAATCTAATATCAGAAAGCACTGACAATATTACAGCAAGACTTGATAGGTTAAGTAATTTATTTTAAGGGATGGAAGAGTGAAAGACAGATGTAAGGAAAAGAATACAGCTGTAATTTAAAATGTATCAAGCAAATGTGCCATAATAGTTATCATTCATATGCACGTGACCTTCCACTACTCCGGTATGAAGAGGCCGGCATTCTATTACAGTCTTCAGCCAAAAAATAAGAGGAGGAGCTTGAGCACAAAGGGAAAGGAGCATGCTAAATCAGGGGCTTCTGCAATTCTCTTTTACTAAACTCACGAAGAACACTCCCACCAGATCATGTTTACATAATGGTACTTTGCATACACTTACGTACACTGAGAATCTCTAAGTAAAACCGGTTGCCTTGCTCTTAGCTATTCTACACGACCCGGGCGCATTCTCCTCCGACGAGTATGCGCTGGGACTTTTAACTACTTTCACTTTTAAATTCTTTCACTGACAAATATATAACTATTTTCAGACCAGCAAGGATCTATGAAGCAGAGGCGTAACCTAAGGAGAGGACCGAGGAAAAGAAAACGGAAGTGGCACAAATTAGTGTTGCAATGGATGTGAGAAGTGACGCAAATAGACAGCTTTCAAGAGGGAGATTTCAAGACACGTCCTCCAAACTGGGATGATCCTTTTGACACCTCTTTTGGACCTCGCCCCTCAGTGGGCCTTTTTACGGTCTTTTTGTTGCCCTTGGCCAGTGCCCCTCTTACATGAAAAAAAAAAAATCAGAATAAGAGGCTGAGGGAGTAAAAATACAGACGAGAGTACAGAAAAAACTGCACAGATATGATCAAATTTTGAGAAAATATAAGGAATACATTTACAGAAGAATGACGAATATAGAGTGGAGAGACGACAACCAAGATCAAGATGGAAAGATCGAGTGGCAAAAGACCTCTTCTAGAAAGGACTGGTGCTTGATCTAAGGGGCAGGGAAGCAGCTGGCAAGAAACAACGGCTCCTGGTGAAGACTGCACATACAGAATAATACATCTAAAACTCACTGTAGGGCTTGCACTTCTTCCTCATTAACTACTGTCATATACCATATGTTTAGCAAGAAGAAACTGCCATGTTCACCATTAAGAAGACTTCGCTCTGCCTACCATCATCTCTTTCCTTCCTGAGCCTCGCATCACATGAACTGGTCTATACCTAATGCCTTCTCACACTTGCGTCATTCTACACTATTATCACTATTATCAAACGCACTAAGAACTTATCATCTACTCCTGGAAAGTCACCAAGACGCAAGTTTCCCCAGGGCATCACCAGCAGCCCCTGGAGATTGTTGCCCACAGAGCCCCAGCACAACAACGTGACATTTGTTAGGCTGAGGTACGCTCGTTTGCTAAGTACATACGCATCACACACACACACACACACACACACACACACACACACACACACACACACACACACACACACAGAGGAAGTAAGACTGACTTTGAATTTGTGTTGCTGCGTGTGAAGCTGGAATTAATTACAATGCACACAACACTTATGATGATGACATTTGTCCTCTCCAACAAACTGCTTTCCCTTGCGTGCGTGTTTATTCCTGCATCCTACTTACCTACTGCTACTTTTTTTTTCTATTCACATCACTTTCTTTGACTTATCTCCCTTTCATCTGATCCTTTTCCCAACTATCCCCTTTCTTTATCCTTTTATTTCCTTCTCTCTCCCATCTATCATTTAGCAGACTTTTTTCCTCACACTCCTGTACTAAAAATATTAACTCACTCATTGTCAACGAGAATTCTTCGTCTTCGTCTCTCCACTGCGTCAATTTCCTGGCATATCTTACACCTCACCTAATCTCCCTCTTCCTCTCACCCCCCGCCCCTTCTTCACGTCACCTAAGCAGCTCAGGACTAAAGGGAAAGAAAATATAAACGTTCTCAGACAAGTATTACAGGTGCGTGTCGTATGATCTACCTTGGCGGAGAGTGTACGTATATTCATCCTTAAAGAGGCGAAGCGAAGAGGTGAAGCAGCGATGAGACAGCAACACGAGATATTTCATTGCCACTTTACGACCAAACGTATGTAAATTAGACTAGTGAGAAGAAACATGTTAAGAAGTCTTCCTAATTCTGCTTTAATACTTTCTTGTGATTAGGACTATCTTAAGAGATGGGAGTATGAGGGCATCTATGTAACTGAATGAGTTTAACTGATGATAACGATTTGCTACTAAGCCTTTCGGGTGAGGGACAATAAAACGAGTTGTATTCATAAGTTCTCTACAGTCCTTTGCCAGTCTTCTTAGCATGTGGATTTTGTAAAGATAAGGAGGAACGAAATGACACATTCTTGTTTAGTTACGTTATAAAGAATTATCTTCTTAATATACGAAGAAAACCATAATGTTCTCCCATTGAACAATTAAGACATGTAAGCGCACTTCGAGGAGTCACTTCGGATTTACTAAAAATAGTGGATGTGTTTTCTCAATTACTTGCATTGACTGTAAAAAAAAAAAAAAAATCATTCTAAGTATGAAAAGTTTTCTAAGGTTAGATGCTTTCAACGCCATGGTTTAGAAATTCCAGGACATCTAAATATGAACCAGCATCAGTGGCAAGTGGATGCACAGGAGCAACGTTCAGCTGATCGCTGTTGCCATATGGCTTTCGTTATGTTTTAGCTATTATTTGGTACAACAATACACTTTTTTTTTATCCAATTATATCTATATTTACGAAAGCCTTGATGTGTAACCATCAATATGATACCGATGTCCACCATTGCTACCCTCTCCTCCCCTCCCTCTCGCCAATTTTTAGTGTTCACATTAAAATGGCCTGTAACTTCTTAACCATGGCGTTAAAAGCATTTGACCATGGAATATTTCCGACTTAAAATGACTTGATCTTTCATATCTAAGAACATATGACTTTCCTCCTAGGACACCCTCTGTGTGTGTGTGTGTGTGTGTGTGTGTGTGATATATATATATATATATATATATATATATATATATATATATATATATATATATATATATATATATATATATATATATATATATATATATATATATAAACACAAATATTTACAAAAAAATGAAATTATCTACTTTTCTCGTAAATACAAAAACAAAAGCGCAGTTACTGATGAAAAATGAGGTCGCGGGTCCATCATCACGTTTCCATCATAAATTATTTTGCCACTAATGATTTAATGGACAAAAAATTAGTAAATAATGGACTTCTCGTTACCTCAAGCTCTGCACGCTGTTATCATTCAACAGAAACACTGCACTATACGTATCATAAGAGGAAAAGGAAAAATTAAACGATTACTTAATTACGTTTAAGTTAAGTAAATTAATTATATTTTTAGTGACATGTAAAATGCTTTAAGACTGGCCGCTATGTGGTGGTGGTGGTGGTGGTGGTGGTGCAGGAGAGACAAAACAGAAAGGCAATCAATTTGTTCAAGTGGTCAGAGATTAAAGACTCGTTTCATGTAATAAAAGTACAATTACTTAACTGATATGAAGTTTCCTAATTACAATCTCTCTCTCTCTCTCTCTCTCTCTCTCTCTCTCTCTCTCTCTCTCTCTCTCTCTCTCTCTCTCTCTCTCTCTCTCTCTCTCTCTCTCTCTCTCTCTCTCTCTCTCGTTCATTACTCCGTACTTCAAACTCATCCTTATTAAAGTTTACACATGTATCTCATAATATTCCTTCCCTCCTTATCACTTTCCCAGCACTTTTTCCCATCGCCGTAGACTCTCAGAGAAAGCAGCGATGGATGGAAGGAAGGGAAGAAGACGCATTGAGCCGTGCATCATTTTTATGTGGCTCTTTACGTGGATTTCTTCGCAGTCTTGTAAATATACGTGAACGACCGGCAGCTGGGAGAGGGAATAAATCGAAGGAGCGGAGTGGAGTAATGACTGTGTGGAAAAGAAAGAGGTTCAGATTTGCGTGTGCATATAAATGGCAAGAGATGGTCGTGGTGCAATGTGTGTGTGTGTGTGTGTGTGTGTGTGTGTGTGTGTGTGTGTGTGTGTGTGTGTGTGTGTGTGTGTGTGTGTGTGTGTGTGTGTGTGTGTGTGTGTGTGTGTGTGTGTGTGTGTGTGAAGAAAATGAACATATAGTTTCATGAAAAAAGAATACATATATATATATATATATATATATATATATATATATATATATATATATATATATATATATATATATATATATATATATATATATATATATATATATATATATATATATATATATATATATATATATATATATATATATATATATATATATATATATATATATATATATATATATATATATATATAACAAATACTGTTGAAACAAGCACAGACATTTAAGTAAGCAAAACACACACACACACACACACACACACACACACACACACACACACACACACACACACACACACACATAAAGAAAAGATGATATATTCATAACTTAATTGAACTGAGACTGAAAAAGAAAATGAAAAATGTTATGAAAAAGAAAGTGTAAGGGAAAAATATGACCTTGACATTAGCATAAATTAATTTGCTTTGCTAAAATAATAATGTTGATATATCAGGAAATGAAGAAATGAGTGACTGGCGCGAGAGAGAGAGAGAGAGAGAGAGAGAGAGAGAGAGAGAGAGAGAGAGAGAGAGAGAGAGAGAGAGAGAGAGAGAGAGAGAGAGAGAGAGAGAGAGAGAGAGAGAGAGAGAGAGAGAGAGAGACAGACAGACAGACAGACAGACAGACAGACAGACAGACAGACAGACAGACAGACAGACAGACAGACAGACAGACAGACAGACAGAGAGAGAGAGAGAGAGAGAGAGAGAGAGAGAGAGAGAGAGAGAGAGAGAGAGAGACAGAGAGAGAGACAGAGAGACAGACAGACAGACAGACAGACAGACAGACAGACAGACAGACAGACAGACAGACAGAGAGAGAGAGAGAGAGAGAGAGAGAGAGAGAGAGAGAGAGAGAGAGAGAGAGAGAGAGAGAGAGAGAGAGAGAGAGAGAGAGAGAGAGAGAGAGAGAGAGAGAGAGAGAGAGACAGACAGACAGACAGACAGACAGACAGACAGACAGAGAGAGAGAGAGAGAGAGAGAGAGAGAGAGAGAGAGAGAGAGAGAGAGAGAGAGAGAGAGAGAGAGAGAGAGAGAGAGAGAGAACAATAACTAATCAAAAACAACATGTAGGATAAAAATGCATGAAAATAAATGCTTCAAATGAAAAGATCCTTCCAAAAAGTCCAGCACCGAAACAC
>NC_087162.1:3217500-3255000 GCF_035594125.1 Scylla paramamosain | reverse complement strand
ACAACAACAACAACAACAACAACAACAACAACAACAACAACAACAAAATAGTAGTAGTAGTAGTAGAAACAGTGGCAGTGGCAGTCGCAGTCGCAGTCGCCGTAGCAGTAGTAGCAATAACAGTGTTTGTAGTAGCAGTAGCAGTGGTAGCAGTAACTGTTTGTAGTAGCAGTAGTAGCAGTACCAGTAGTAGTAGTAGCAGTAGCAGTAGCAGTAGTAGCAATAACAGTGTTTGCATTAGCAGTACAATAAGAAACAAGCCAATAACACTCTGACCTCTGCAATCACTTTAATGGTTCAATTGGCAAGGACACGTGTGCCAAGCTAAATGTCCTGTCAGAGGTTCAATTCCTGGTCCGCTGCGCCCTTGATCTTGCTTCCTTATTACACCAGTACCTCAGCATTTCAAAACACAGAACCAGCAGCAGTAAAACTCGCAGAGATATGCTAAATTATCGTTTGACGGAGAAACCTTCACGGTGAGAGAGAATAAGCTGAGACAGAGAGAGAGAGAGATAATGATGACAACAATAATAATAGGCAGCAATAACAATTTACGTCAAGCTTCGCAAAATAAAAAGAAAACCTGGAGAGCCTGAGGGACACAAAAGGACTACATCGCGGAGACTTTCGTGCCTCCCCACCGTCTTCCCTGTAACTCTCTTTATTCCAGAAACGACGCCATTACGACACGAAGGCGCACCAAACGAGCTCGCCACGGGACGGTTATCTGACGCCGCGACGACCCTTGCTTCGTATTAATTTCTGCAACAGAGGTAGTGCGGCCTGAGTCAATTATAGTGTCAGGTAAAGGGAGGAGGAGGAGGAGGAGGAGGAGGAGGAGGAGGAGGAGGAGGAGGAGGAGGAGGAGGAGGAGGAGGAGGAGGAGGAGGAAGGGGAGGAGGAGGAGGAGGAGAAGTAGAGTGGGAAGGACAGGAGAGGAAGCAGGAGAAGGAGGGGAAAGGAGGAAGAGAAGTAGAATGGGAAGGAGAAGGGAAAGAGAGAGGAAGGAGTGAAAAGCAGGAGGAGGAGGAGGAGGAGGAGGAGGAGGAGGAGGAGGAGGAGGAGGAGGAGGAGGAGGAGGAGGAGGGGCGGCAGAAGAGAGCATACCAAATGGAAATACAGCACGAGAGGGAGACATGGACATAATAAGAATAACAGGAGGAAATGGAATAAAGGAAGGAGGAGAGAACATTCCACAAAACCAGGCGAGGCAGTACATGTGAACAGACGCGATATAACTAGGAAGAAAAAAAAACATACAGAAAAACAGAAATGAATGGACAAGATAGGCGGATGAGTTGATGCAGAGTTGAATTAGAATCAGCAGAAGAGTTAACCCGTACAAGATTCTGATAAAGGTACAATATGTAACTTATTGTAATGAATGTAAGAAAATAAATAAAGAAGAAATAAATAAAGAAGAAAATTAAACCTTAACACGTATACGTAGACGAACAATTAAGGTGCATGAGAGGTTTTGTATGTCTAATTCCATTCTATATTAATTCCTATGCCTATTTTGTCCATTCATGTCTAATTCTATTCTATATTCATACCTATGCTTATTTCGTTCATTCATGTCTATTTTTCTACATCTTTACCTTTGTTACATCCTCTTCGTACATATATACATACAGGAACAGCAGTAGGAGAGTCAACCCATACGAGATTCTGATAAAGCTGCAATATATAATCCAGTATAAGAAAATAATGGAAGATAATAAATAAGTAAAATAAAAAAAAATCAACCCAAGCAATCACACACGAACAGGTAAGTCCCTCATTCAAAAACGCTTGGCTCACTCACCTCTATTATTTTCAAAGGCCACGGATATGATTAGCCAGGTTTTCAAGAATGTTCCTCCTCTTATTAATGTAGAAATCTTGTTAATCTGTCACTAGAGCCGTGTGATTTCAACTAGAGCTTATTGAAAGTAACGGAAGTGCGGCACGGAAGCGTTTCAAAATACTTAACTCACCTTCCTCGCTACACACACTCCTGAAGGGAAGGGACACAGCGGAACACAATGGAAGCGCCTGTAGTGCAGTTCCCATCCCAACACTTCGCATTCCTATACCGCCAGCACGCAGCCTCACACATAATAATTGCCTCACACGCAGCTAGCCTCGCCACCAGCACCTTCCTCATCTCTCTCTCTCGTTACCCACCTCCCTCCATCCTCCAGCAGCGGCACATGCAGTAGTAATAGTCGAAAGTGAATCCAAGGTAACAGGAGGGAATCTGTACCGCCTCCTTCCTGGTCTGATGCTCGACCACTTCGCTTAATTGTTCATCTGAGCGGCTCAAGGTGTGGGTGGGGGACTCGTCACCCGATCCCTCCCCAGAAGCAGATGAGAACTGGGAGGGTGTGTGTATACGTGGTGCCTGCCTTATCTTGATGGTGGCGGTGGTGGTGGTGGTGGAGGAAACGAAGGTGGTAAGATAGGTTATCATAAAGACTGTTACGTAGATAGTATAGTGGTAAGAAATATAAGACACTAGGATAGAAAAATGACAAAGATAGTAACATTAAGGCATTAAGGTAGTAAGATAATAAGACAATGAAATAGTAGAATAGTGAAAAAATGTGTATAGTATAATAGCTTACTAGAAAATGGTAAAAAGACCATAAGACAAAAAAAACAGTAGGTTATCAATTAAAACAGTAAGAAAACCTTGAAAAAGATAGCGAGAAAGACATCAAGACAAGTTAGGGACCTAGAAAATAACTATGAAAAAGATAATAAAAAGATATTCAACGGGATAATCAAACAGTCACGCAGAGGAACAGCAAGAAAGACAGCATGTATTACGCTATGTAACACGATTTTTGCCTTTGACAAGCAAGTGTTATTTTCCAACTCTTCATTGCAAAACAATAGGAAATGCCCATTATTCATGTCAAACTTTGCTTTTGTGGCTTTTAGAATTATTTTTTTGCCCCAAAAATAGCTAAATTTCACCATTTTTTTCAAGATGCTTTCACAGAGAACTTCTTTGTTCTTGTCTTAATGAAGTGACCATATATGCAGCAGAATGCATCTGGGGAATGATTGCAGCCTCTTGATGCCATTTCACCTCTTGTGATGTGTCTGCAAGCCTCTATTTTTATATTGTCAAGCAGTACTCTAGAATATTCTTGGTCTTTCTAGAATATGTTCCAAAATGTTCTCTATTTTTCTAGAATATTCTTGAACCTACTTTAGAATATCCTGAATCATTCTAGAAAATTCTTGTAGATTCTAGAAAATTCTTGATACTTCTACATATCTCGACTGTATTCTAAAAAGTTCTAGAATATTCTGCAAATGCTTACATTGAATAGAAAGTTCTAAAATGTTATAATAACTTCTTAAAGTGTCAGGTAGAACATTATGGAGGATTTGAGAAGATTTCTGAAATGTAAGTAAATTCTTCTAAATATGAGAAATTTCTTGCTAGATCTGTTCAGTTCAAGAATTATCTTATTAAAATAAAAAATCTTCAGAACACTTTATATTCTTTCTTTCATTGTTTTAACTTATTTTCAACATTTCAAAAGCAATTACATGAGCAATTGAGATTTTGCAGCATGAAAACCAATAGTAACCCAGACCATAATAAGTCAAAAATGTAAATTCATTGTTCTAACCACAAAAGCAAAGTTTTAGGATCAAAATAACTTTTATATTTTGTTTAGATGGAAATAACTGGAAAAGAACAAGACAAAAGTGAAATTTTGCTACACAGTGATTGATAAAGGTAATAAGACAGAAAGAAAACAAGAAAGCAATGACAGTATTAGTATAACCTTAACTCCATCACGTGAACAGTTTATTCCACTAAGCGTGACTGTGTGTGTGTGTGTGTGTGTGTGTGTGTGTGTGTGTGTGTGTGTGTGTGTGTGTGTGTGTGTGTGTGTGTGTGTGTGTGTGTGTGTGTGCGCGCTTCATTAAAATGACAAGAGCAGTGATGTGTTAGGACGCATTCCTGATCCCGTTAGTTGGCATCAGTCTGTCGCTTTGGCTGCAACCTTCCTCTAATGATACTGTGCCGAGCTGTCTGTCTCAATGTCTGTTTACGTCTGTGCATGTGTGATTCCCACTCTGTGTCTGAAAGCTTTAGTGATATTAAGTTTAGTCATCTGCTTGTATGTTTGTTGATGTATGTAAGTCTAATTGCTGCTCTCTCTCTCTCTCTCTCTCTCTCTCTCTCTCTCTCTCTCTCTCTCTCTCTCTCTCTCTCTCTCTCTCTCTCTCTCTCTCTCTGGTTAAAGCATTTCTTAGAGACGCAGGCATTGTCTAATTTAAATCCAATTTTTTTCTTCCGCTTCTCATTTCTATCTTCATCCCGCCCACACGCCGACTACCTTCCGTACTCCCCCCACCACGCCCCCCACCTCTCTCTCTCTCTCTCTCTCTCTCTCTCTCTCTCTCTCTCTCTCTCTCTCTCTCTCTCTCTCTCTCTCTCTCTCTCTCTCTCTGTACAGGCTGAGAGGAACGGCAAGTACAGTTCTCCCTTTCTGAATTGCAAATGTTGGATATTCGGTCATGCAATATTCGGTAAATTATGAGGAGAAAGGCAACAGACACACACACACAGAGAAAGAGAGCGAGAGAGAGAGAGAGAGAGAGAGAGAGAGAGAGAGAGAGAGAGAGAGAGAGAGAGAGAGAGAGAGAGAGAGTTAAAAATGTAGATGAGGGTAAGTATGTACTAGTAATATATTTTCCTTTGATTCTCTCTCTCTCTCTCTCTCTCTCTCTCTCTCTCTCTCTCTCTCTCTCTCTCTCTCTCTCTCTCTCTCTCTCTCTCTCTCTCTCTCGTTATTTCGAGCATTCTTTCCTTCATTCAGTCAGATCTCCTACCTCATTAACATTCTCTCTCTCTCTCTCTCTCTCTCTCTCTCTCTCTCTCTCTCTCTCTCTCTCTCTCTCTCTCTCTCTCTCTCTCTCTCTCTCTCTCTCTCTCTCTCTCGTCCTAGTGTGTGTGTGTGTGTGTGTGTGTGTGTGTGTGTGTGTGTGTGTGTGTGTGTGTGTGTGTGTGTGTGTGTTTCAATTTAGCAATAAACAAGAATAACGAAAATGGACAAAAAAGAAGGGAATAAAACAATTACTGGTGTTGCTTCTCCTCTCTTTTCTTACCCTCGTTCCCTCTGTTTCCATCGTCTCGTCTTTCCCTCCAATCCCTCCCTCCGTGCCTCACTCGCTCCTTCTCTCCCTCCTCTGCCTCTCTGTGATGGAGTTAAATCAGTCTTAAGTTCTCTTTAATACACAAGAATGAAGTTGGTAATGGAAGTTTTGTAAGTCACCTCAACCAGTTTGTTGCTTTCCTTTCCTCCTTCCTTTCCTTTCTTCTAAATTCTTCCCCTCTGTTTCCTTCCTTCCTTCCTTTCTTCCCCTAGCAGGACTGACTTGTTTCTTAACCTCCTCCTCTTCGTCTCTTTCCAATTCCTCCAAGTATCTTTCGATTCAATTTGTTTTCACTTTTTTTTTCCCGTTTTCAGTTTCTTCTCAACCTTGACGTTCATTCCCCTTCCCTCGCTTCTTCGTTCTTTGTCTCCTTTCTTGTGTTTCTCCTTATTCCCTCGTCTTTTATACGTTTCGCTTCCCTTTCTCTTCCCTTCCTTTCTTCCCAATCATTCTTCTTCGCACATTTTCTTCGTTCCTTCCTTTATCCACCAATGGTCTCTTTCCGATCCCATTTCCTCTTTCTTTCAAATTTCTCACAATATCTTTCATCTTCATTTCCTTAAACTTTTTTCTTCTTTCTTTCCTCTCTTCCCAATCTTTCCTCTTTGCATAATCTTCCATTCCTCTCTAACTTTTCATTATTTCCCTTCTTATTAGAGTTTTTTTTTTTTTTTGCTTTTTCTCTTCCTTCTCATAGTTCCTTCCAAGATTCTCGTTTCAATTTTCATTCCTCTTTTTTTCCGTTTTCCTTCTCTTTATTGCGTATTTCCTTATTCCCTGGCCCTTTACACATGTTCCTCTTTCCCCTTCCTCTTTCTTCCTTACCTTTTTCACTGTCTCCCATTTACTTTGTTTTTTTTTTTTTATAAGTGCTGCCCTTCCTCTTTCCTCTTTGTTCCTTCTCTTTATTGTCTATCCCCTTATTCCCTCGTCCTCTACAGATGCTCCTCTTTCCCTTTCCTCCTTTACTCCTTTACTCTCTTTCTCCCAATTTCCTTCTTTACACGTGCTCCCCTTTCACCTTCCTCCTTGTTCCCTCTCTTTATTCTCCCCTTCCTTATTCCCTCGTTCTTTATACACACCTGCCTTTCCTTCCCTTCCCTTCCCTTCTTTCCTTCCTTCCTTCTCGCACTGGTTGCTTATCTTTCACGGAACTAAGAAAATGCGTGATGATTATTTAACAAGAAGTGCATGATTCGTATTAAAAGAGAAGAAAAAACTCGTAAAATGTTGCTCGGTAAATAAACTGCACACATGCTTCCAATTTCGTCCTGAGTTGTAATATGGAGCGATTCTGCTATTCATTTCGTTGATTGTTCCTCAAGTTTTGTTATTAATGTTTTTTTCTCTCTCTTTCGTATGATTAATAAGTTTTTTTTATCAGTAAGCTACACACACACACACACACACACACACACACACACAGAGCGAGAGAGAGAGAGAGAGAGAGAGAGAGAGAGAGAGAGAGAGAGAGAGAGAGAGAGAGAGAGAGAGAGAGAGAGAGAGAGAGAGAGAGAGAGAGAGAGAGAGAGAGAGAGAGAGAGAGAGAGAGAGAGAGTACCCAAACATAAACACCACAAGTAAACCTTATTTCCAAACATCACTTTTTAGACTCAAACTTGCCAAAATCTGCTTCCGCCCCACTTCGAATCAGGTCGCCATCTTGCCTCCAGGTGATCGCTACTAATTACCTGGCCGGGGAGATCAAAGGTGCCGAGGGAGGTGCCGCCAGGTGAGGGAGTCGCTTGTGAAGGCAAATGACTCTGACTAATCTCACGTCTTATGAAGGAATATTATATCAAGGAGGGGCTGGGTGCGACTTGAATATAACAACTTTGCCTCTCGCACTTGTTATCAAAGTTCCCTACGTATTCATTGTCGCCTCGGGTTTTGGTCTTCATTTTTTTTTTTTTTTATCATTATTTTTTTTTTCTCTAATTATTTGATTTTAATATGTGCAGGTTTTTTTTTCTTTTTTTGCTTTGGGAATTTATTATTTTTTTTGTGTATGTGTATGTTTGCTTGATTCTCTCTCTCTCTCTCTCTCTCTCTCTCTCTCTCTCTCTCTCTCTCTCTCTCTCTCTCTCTCTCTCTCTCTCTCATATTTTATACTCGTAAAAAGTTTGATGGATAATATTTTTTTTTCTCCAGGGAAATAATTAAGGTCACTGATATATACGGTACAATTCTTTACACCTATTAATACCTTTTTAATTTCCGCACCAGTTACAGTAAATGCACCAAAAAATAAATAAATAAATAATAATAATAATAATAATAATAATAATAATAATAATAATAATAATAATAATAATAATAATAATAATAATAATCCAAGTGTAAAAAAGACAATCAGTTTAACACAGTAAAGTACTTCATATATATTTTTACCTACAAAATTGACATCACATTTCAATACCGACGCTGTTAACTTTTCTTTCCTATTAACATCTGCTACAAAACATGTACATCTGAATCAAGTTTATAAACAATGGTGATGACAGTGGTAGTGGTGTTAGTACTGGAGGTGGTGGCGGTGGTAGTGATGGAAATAGAAGTGGCTGTGGTGATAGTGGATCTTTTCCTCCTCCTTCTCTTCCTCTTGTTTTTTTTTCTTGTGCTTCTTCTGTTTCTTCTTTTCTCTTCATCTTCTTCATATTCTCCTCCATCATCATTATCATCTTTTTCTCCTGCTTCTTCTCTTTTTATCTATTTTTCCTCCTCTTCCTTCTCTTCCTCATCTTCATTTCCTTTCTCCTCGATCTCCTTCTCATCCTTACCCCCCATACAGTGGTAAAGTCATACATCTCCCTCATACCTTCAAGTTTTTATTACTCTCGTCTTCCCTAAATCCTTTGACAAATTTTCCATCGTGACAGCGTTCAGTGTGCGCCGCGCCGCCCTTCATATTTCAGGTAATTCACTTCTTTTCTCTACTCTGCCAAAACTTTTACTCCACCTCAACTTTTGCCCGAGATCGTCCATCAATCACAGGAGGGGAAGGAAGGAGGAGAGGAAGGAAGGAATGAGGCGAGAGCGAGAGAGAGAGAGAGAGAGAGAGAGAGAGAGAGAGAGAGAGAGAGAGAGAGAGAGAGAGAGAGAGAGAGAGAGAGAGAGAGAGAGAGAGAGAGAGAGAGAGAGAGACTGAAAGGGGCAAAATCGAAATCCAACATGTACGAGTACTGTACACAAAACTTTTAATATTTATTATTCAGCAAATACATTTATATATCGGCCCCGTCTGGCGGCTCGTCACAATCCCTCGCTGACTCTATGGACAAAAATTTCAATAGCCATCGCCGCGCTCCAGTGACCACCTGACGAGGCTATCAACCTTCCCTCAGCCACCGGCACGCGCCACCAGGAGCACAGACCAGCAACTTGAATATGACTGAATGTGTCGTCACAGTGCATCCTAATCTAACCTAACCTAACCTAACCTAACCTAAATTATCCTAACTTAACCTAATATAACCTAACCTAACTTGACCTTAATATGGCCATGTATAGCGACCGTGCAATCTAACCTAACATAACGTAAACTTAACCTAAGTTAACCTAACCTAACAAAAACTAATCTAAAATAACCGAACCTAACCGGTTGTAATCTAACTTAACGTAATTTAACCTAATCTAATCTAACTTAATCGAACCTAATTTAACCTAACCTAACTTAAACTAATTTAACGGAACCTAACCTAACCAATTACGTGAATATGACAGAATATATCGCTACCATGCATCGTACAGCCGGAGCAATCTGTGTCTCGCGCTTACTTTTAGCTTGTGTAGGAGTGATGGAGAGCTTACAGGGTGGCTATGTTCCAGCTGTACCCCTGAGGAATTTGAGCGAATCGGTCTGTTTTGTGCATGTTACAGGGGAAGGCAGGTAGGTTTCGTGTTTGCTTTGCCAAGTGTAGAGGCGATAGAGTGCAAATGTCGAGTGTTGTATTTCTGAAGTATTCTTGTTAGAGGGAGTTGCATTTGTCAACGTCACTATTTGATCGAGAGCAGCGAGGGCCCCAATACTTCGTTTAAAGGTGAGATGCTACAAGGTCGGACAATTAATAACGTGTCCTGTAATAGATTTAACAAAAATACAGTGAGCAGGTTGTGATTATATGTAGCGCTGTATTCTGCTTCTGTCCTCTTTCCCGTGCTTTTTGTACCAGATGAGCTGTAACGACACTTTCATTTAACTGCAACGGATGCTACGAAATTTCTACACTAATGTCCACTGCAAGTAGCTTCAATTTCCTCAAACACTGTTTTCTTTTTTGTCATGTCGAAAGGTTATACTCCTAAACAATTCGTCGTCCCATCAGTGACTAAGCTGTAGTGTATCTGCGGTGTTCAAGGATATTCTCATGATGGCAGTGATACTTGTAGTTTTACATGGTTTCTGCATCAATAGGGAGAACCTTTATAAGAACACGACTGGTCATCTCTGTGGCCTTAAAAAATAGCCATTGTGAGAGAACAGTCTTTAAAGAATAAGTCCCACAAGAACTGCGGCAGCAAATACATCACACCAGAGCCTGACTCCTCCCGCAGCACGGACGCTTTCCCGCCACCAGCCACTGCCGCATACGCCGTCTGACTACTGGATTTTATTATTTATTTAGCTTGCCTATCTATTAACTTAATTGTTTTTGTATTATTTCATCTGTTTATTTATTTATTTGTTTTATTTATCATTCATCTATCTTGCTTTATTTATTTACTTTTTTTCTTTTATGTCAACAATGGAGACTATGTTTCGCTTCATGATGTTTTCCGCCAGTCAACTGTGTATTGATTTTAGGGTTAGTGATTTTCAAGGTTGATTCAATGCAATACGTATTCTATTACAGGGCACAAATATTTTTTTTTCTGCCAAAATCCTTATCCTAACATGTTTCTAGGATTTTTATTAAGCAATTTATCACTCACAGTTACTTTTCCTAATACTAGTTTCAAAATATACCAACATTTCGTTATTAACCCCAAAATCTGTCTTATATTTGCTGTTTATCCCCTAAAGAAAATGACACTTCGGTCCCATAAATGCAATCTCCGTATCTTACATTCCCACATTATCTCCCAAAATTTTACTAACATTTGCTATTTTTACCGTTAAATTTCCATCTTACCACCCCAATCAATCCATTGCTAATTCATCCTCAAAAAAATGTACTCACTTTCATTCGCACGTCCACAGTACATCCTTCACAGTGTACCTGACCAGTGTGTTGTGAACCCAGATACGTTTCAGTGTACCCTGCAATCCTAATATTCCCCAGACACAGCTCACCACCTTACCTGTCCCCCAGAAGTCGTCACCTTTCATATTGAGCTGGATCCTGACCAAATTCTGGCCGCCTCCCGCTGCATTATGTATGACTGAGAACCCATTTTGCTGAGAATCTGGCCTGACACGCGCCACTGAGCATGCGTCATTCAAACACCCCGGGAGACGATTCTTGTAAGACCCTTGAACCTTTCCTTCCTTCATATGCTCTCCATCTTTCCGTCCTTCTTTCCCTTCCTTTCTCCTCCTTCCCATTTTTCGTCCAAACTCCTTCCTCTTCTCCTCTTGCCCTTCCCATCTATTCTTCCTCTAATCTGGACACCTTTACTCACTCTTACTTTTTCTTTATTATCAATTTTACTCCGCTTTCAAGTTTTTTTTTTCCTTACTCGAAGCCAAGTATTCTCTCTCTCTCTCTCTCTCTCTCTCTCTCTCTCTCTCTCTCTCTCTCTCTCTCTCTCTCTCTCTCTGACGGCTTCATCTCTACCTTATCGGCTACTTCCTTTCATCCCTCTCTATAAGCCGTTCCAGCCTCTCATCTTCGTTCCCTGATCCCTCGCGTCTCTGCTCTTTCAGTTTCCTCTTACTTTCCCCGACTTTCTCCCTTCCTGCATCAGCGCCGGCCCCTCTTCCACCCTCTGCAGCCTTTAACTTGGCAATACGAACGTTCCTTCCCCACTTAACAGGTGACCCCCTTGCCAAACTGCGGGTCGCGACAGCTTGCTTATCACGACCAGCAGGCTAAATGGTATGCTGTGGGTTGATGGCACTGCAGACCCGAGCTGTGAAGACCAGATGTTGTGTTGTGACGTGGCTTCAGACTCGAGCTGGTTTTATGTTTTGCTGTTATTACGAAGAGAGACGGAGACAAAGACAGAGAGAGAGAGAGAGAGAGAGAGAGAGAGAGAGAGAGAGAGAGAGAGAGAGAGAGAGAGAGAGAGAGAGAGAGAGAGAGAGAGAGAGAGAGAGAGAGAGAGAGAGGGTGTTCAGCGAGTGTGAGGCAAGAGAAAGACCCCGGAACTTAGTCATAATTTTCCTGTTTTCCTCCTAAGCTGATGTAGCGAACATTATAGGTAATAGACTGGAAAATGGCCTCTTTTTATGGATGCTGCTGGAGAGAGAGAGAGAGAGAGAGAGAGAGAGAGAGAGAGAGAGAGAGAGAGAGAGAGAGAGAGAGAGAGAGAGAGAGAGAGAGAGAGAGAGAGAGAGAGAGAATTACACAGCACTTGCCCACAGTTCCTATGTTGGTGTTTATGCTTATTGCTTTGTGTGAAGTGACGCCACAACTCTACGATCCGAATCAAAAAGCATTCCAATGACATCTGAACCCTTCTGATTAACTACAAATAAGGTGATAACTTTTCCTCTTCCCTTCTTCTTACAAGTATTCTCTTTCTATTATATTCATCTCTCTCTCTCTCTCTCTCTCTCTCTCTCTCTCTCTCTCTCTCTCTCTCTCTCTCTCTCTCTCTCTCTCTCTCTCTCTCTCTCTCTCTCTCTCTCTTTATACTTTTCCTTTTCCCAATGACACTCGCTTATGAATAACATCTGCTATGCTCTCTCTCTCTCTCTCTCTCTCTCTCTCTCTCTCTCTCTCTCTCTCTCTCTCTCTCTCTCTCTCTCTCTCTCTCTCTCTCTCTCTCTCTCTCTCTCACACACACACACACACACTTAACATTATTCTATTACACTACTCATATTGCTGCTTACCATCGCCTCTATGTCCCTTTTTACCTCCCCTTCTGAGATGTTCAGTCCAAATGAGTCACGAAATTTGGACCTTTGTCATCGTGGACTTGTATTTAAGCGACATAACCGAGAGCAGAAAGCAGAGAGCAGAGAGCAGAGAGAGAGAGAGAGAGAGAGAGAGAGAGAGAGAGAGAGAGAGAGAGAGAGAGAGAGAGAGAGAGAGAGAGGGAGGGTGAGAGCAGCTTGTACGTGTGTCTGCGCCTGTCTGTGTGTGTCTGTGTGTGTCTGCTGAGGCGATAATGCTCGGCTGGGGAGTGGCGTAATTCGCGAGAAAGAAATGCCCTTTAGTACGCTAAATGACTAGGAACGAGGCTTAATGGGAGGAGTTTTGGAGAGTATTGACTCGAGTGGTGGTGTGTGTCTTTCCACTTACTCCTGCGTTATGGCTGTAGTGGTGGTGGTGGTGGTGGTGGTGGTGGTGGTGGTGGTGGTGTGCATACTTTAGGTGAAAAGGTCTCGAACTAAGAGTTTTACCTAAGAGTGAATATAAGGGAGTCGCAGCGGGGCCTGTCTGATTACTATGCTCAAGGCCAGTACTCCACGTGTTGATGGTGCAATGCCATGTCATATTCAGTTATTATTGCGGTGATTCCACGGCGAACACCCTCTCCAAGATGTCCCTGGTGGAGGTGGACGCACGGTGGAATGTCTACATAACTCTCTGGACATGTCCTGTTAGTTCAATAGTAGTAGTAGTAGTAGTAGTAGTAGTAGTAGTAGTAGTAGTAGTAGTAGTAGTAGTAGTAGTAGTAGTAGTAGTAGTAGTAGTAGTAGTAGTAGTAGGTATTGTAGCCCCGTGGCAGCTCGTCCTAACAGCCACACGGACAGCAATCCCAAACACGCCTCAGCTCTGTGAATGACTGTTATTATTATTCACTTTCTGGCTGAACCTCTCTATTTGCAGCCCAGAAAGTATTAGTTAAAAATTCCTGTATAAATAAATATATTACTCGCTGGGCTTGCCGCGCTCACAACAATAGCGAGCTAGAAAAGAAAAGCTAGATTACAAAAATATTACAGAGAATAACAAACAGGAACAGATTCTTCAATAATTCCAACCCTGTTTCATTACACAACGCTACATCATTTACACACTAACCACATGTAATTCACAGCTTTGGAAAGCTCTTACAGAACGCGCCTCAACCACAAAGATTATGTTATCTAATAATTTAATGTAGACTTATGAATAATACGTCACAACATGTCTTTACTGAGGCATGCATACCCACCACAGCCCAACACATGGCATCACTTCGCAACTGAATTCTTACCGTGACGTTTTGAAAGAGGAAGCCTGTGTACATTTATGCCTGATATGGTGAAAGTTTGTGATGAAGGGGAGAGCAGTGGGAAATACGGGCATCCTACAGTCCTCGCACCAGAACTCGAACATTCCAGGTACCACAGCCCACCATGCATTACCGAGAACGCCAGACACACAGCACAGAAGCAATGGTGAACCTTTACAGGCACTGACCAGCAGAAAAGAACGTAATGGAAACAATCAGAGAGCCAAAAGTAGCTTATCAGATGAAGTCAATCACATATCCACGCAACACCGCCGCTGGAAGGACTCTGGGAATTCAGAAGACAATTTGACGCAGAATTGAAGTGAATGACAATGTAATGATATTTAGTTACAGTTAGAGTAAATCACATTGGAGCGACAGTGGGCCACACATATGTTTTGTTTACATTACCATTCCCGTTATAGTCACATCCGCCACCTTCCCGGAATCAGGCCCGCGATGCAATGCAGTAAGCAATGAATATATTATCCTTCCGATCTCCCCGACGGCGACTTTGTAACTGTTTCACTAATACCGCGCTAAGCCTTCACAGCAAGCAGGTGGAGGGATTCAGTGAGAGGACCAATATTGTTATCTCCTCCCGTCCGACCAAGGAAGATGGACTGACCTGTAGCGAACTATCTTGCATACTGTCGCGCACTGATCGTCAATGTGTATCGTTCAGTATCGCCTCGTCTCAGGTCATTTTGACTACCCAGAGCTTTAAGATTCGGATGTGATGACTTTTATGCCCAGTTTTTCATAAAGGATCTTCACAACTCGATGCTTAGTTACTGTATGGTTACTACAAACACACAGGGTTTTGAAACGTTATTGTGAATCCCGCCACGTGTCTCAGGTGAATCCCGTCACGTGTAAGTGTTGCGTTATTGCATTTACGACACTGAAATGTGTATATGCTTTAAAGAATACCTAACCACTTGCTTCTGGTCGCTATAAAAATGAGTGTGTTGCTATTTGAAGTATAGAAGGCTGTAAAATTCTGCTAAAATGTTCTAGCATGAATTTCCGGATGCAGTCAGTGTCGCTGTTTAAGCCACGGAAACCAGTAAATGCTCTTATGAATATCCGTGCAGGTATTTCAGGACGCAATACACCGTGAGTTACCCTAAGTAAATTTTCCTCATGAACATTTAATCCACAAAATTTTCCCAAAATAATTTCACCATGATAAGCTCCATTACGTTAGTTTGCATTAGATTAGTTAGTGGACTTTTATTATAAGAGGGAATTATTTTGGGATGAGTTTTTCATAAAGGAAACTTCTCGGATGGAATTTACTTAGCAGGAATTTACCTAGAAGCGTTACGGCAGGGTTCGTGTGGCCTGCACCTGCATCACCGCGCACTACGAGTATTTCCCTCCCAGACAGGTGCAAGAGCATTAGTCTGTCTCTGTCTGCCTTTTTACGGCGCCACCTTCCCACATTAGCTCCAGTCCCCACGAGGCGCGTCAACCGGGAAACGTTTTCTCCTCCAGCTTGTGGGCGGCGGCGTCTCAATGCCTCACGCGGCTGTTTACTGTTTACTGGCGCTGTGACGGAGACGGTTTTATGAGGAGGTTAATCTCACGCCCCGCAACTTTTCGTCTCTCAGGGCTTATTCTGCTCAACCTTTTCCTTTCTCGACGGGTTTTAAGGAACAGACCGCCGCCAAGAGAAATTTTCCTTAACCCTTTGACTGTTTTACCTTGTCCCTGAGTTCAATAAAATAGTATGGTGGAAATTTAAAGTGTGGTTTCGAAAGGCGCCACTGACAACAATAGTAGTAATCGAGCGATCTAAATCTTTTAATACTTGCAGTTTTATTTCTGTTCATTAAAACTACGGTCGTTATAAGAAAAAAAATACTAAGATACGTAACTATAACACTTTCATGAAACTATTGCTATGCCACACAATGTCAGAAATATACACTAATAGAGAAATAATACAATAAAGATACTTATTATATTACATGAACCAGAAAACACAATACCTCCACAGTGTCTCATAAGTGAAAGTTACTGAAATCTGCTATCATTTTCTAAACTGAGCTTACATACGTCTGTCTCATTATCACCGCCATCACTACCTCGATTAATAAATACAAGAATAACAGGAATATTAACAGTAAAAGTGCTAAATTATATACCTTACCCTTTTAAATGCCTCTCTCTCTCTCTCTCTCTCTCTCTCTCTCTCTCTCTCTCTCTCTCTCTCTCTCTCTCTCTCTCTCTCTCTCTCTCTCTCTCTCTCTCTCTCTCTCTCTCTCTCTCTCTCTCTCTCTCTCTCTCTCTACTATTTGCACCACCACCACCACCACCACTACCACAACCACAACCACCACCTGCCGTGACTTGTATGTTTCCTGAACATTTCCCATCCCAAAAATTTTCACAGTTTCCTCTTTTATTCAGTAAGCCGACTTGACCTTAACCTAATACACAGACCATTAACATAAACAATTCAAGCCAGTATTTTGTAATCATCGTTGCTATTTAGTGTATCCACAAGGGAAACTATCCACTGGGGAAATGTTTAGAGGGGAAATATGTCCTGGGGTGAAATGTGAGGGATGAAAATGGGGAAAAATGAACGCAATCCAGTACCACCACCACCATTACCATTACCACCACCACCACCACCACCACTATCATCGCTTAACCTAAAACCGTGACCGGGAGAGTAATCGATGGAGGGTCACACAAGCACTGCCTCGCTCAGCTGAAGGTCACACGCAGGAACTCATGACCAAATTCATCAAGCTCCAAACTTTCCTTCCTCAAGTTTGTCTCTCAATCGAAGAAAAAATAATTCGACTTCCAGACATGAGGCATTTTTTTTTCTTTTCTTACCTTGCACTGTAATTTCCATAAGGGGAGATAATTATGCCGTTTGGTGACACACACACACACACACACACACACACACACACACACACACACACACACACACACACACACACACACACAAACTTTTCATACAGCTTTACTTTCTATCACAGATCTCAAGAGTACATACATTTACGTTATATTAATAATAAAAATAATAATGATTAATAATAATAATAATAATAATAATAATAATAATAATAATAATAATAATAATAATAATAATAATAATAATAATAATAATAATACAATGACAGCACTTAAAAACACACAACTAAAAAGGAAAGAAAAGAATATCCACACAAAAAATTGAAAAAAATGAAACCAAAACTAAACCAAAAATAAATAAATAAATAAATAACGAAAACACGAATAAAACCAGAAAAAAAAACACACAGGGAAAAATACAAACCGGTGCACCACATAAAAGACGGAAGCACCTTGAGGCGGAGTAAGAGGAAGTGGAACAGTAAGAGATAAGCCCTGGAGGCAGAAAGGATATCTGGTCTCGGTCTTCAGGTGGCCTTGCTCCCTGGAGGACGACAAGACCGATCCAGGAGGCGGGATTAATGCTGCCAATCACCCCCCAACCCCCCTAGGCTCCCACCTTGCTCACCTGCCCTCCACTCTCGCTCACCTGCGTCCCTCTCACTCCTGCAGGGGCGTGATGGAAATAGAAGTCTCAGTGTGCGGAATACAATGAGAAAGAGGAGAAAAGAGCGAAAAGTAAGGCAATAAGAAGAAGAGGAAGAAGAGAATGACTACATAGATGGTGTGATGGAGGAGGAGGAGGAGGAGGAGGAGGAGGAGGAGGAGAGGAAAAAGAGGGCGAATTAAGTATTTTAAGTAGGGAATCAAAGGGAAAAGAAAACAAGCAGAAGAGCAAAACAAACAACAATTTCATCTTCCACATTTTCGTGTTCTTGCCAATGTCGCGCCAGAGAGAGAGAGAGAGAGAGAGAGAGAGAGAGAGAGAGAGAGAGAGAGAGAGAGAGAGAGAGAGAGAGAGAGAGAGAGAGAGTACTTTAAAACTCACATCAAACCCCAAGCTCACAACCCTTGCACTCATCTTCAAGACCTTCAATCCTCACTTCACACACCTTGCAGCTCCCCACTTCACACCTTGACTCACCTCACCTCACCTCACCTCACCTGGCTGAGCTCATTAAGGCGCCGTCACCTCACCTCACATCTCGCCCCTTGAGTCACCGGCAGCAGGGGAAGGCAAACACATTACAACGTCATGATTACTTTCGTCTGGTTCAAGGGCGATGTTTATACTCTCACCTCGAGGCCACGTGGACCAGACTCAGGCAGGTAGGACTGGTGATAACTGGCGCTTCGTTAGTTAAGTCAGTTCCTCTCTCAAAGTTAGTGTGTGTCAGTTCTTTTTTTGCGTGACTGACTCTCTCTCTCTCTCTCTCTCTCTCTCTCTCTCTCTCTCTCTCTCTCTCTCTCTCTCTCTCTCTCTCTCTCTCTCCTTGTGTCTAATACGTAATACGGACGAAGAAATTAACCAGTGGAAGTTGGGCACAATGCAGCCGTGGCAGGATGGATGCGTTTAATATCCGGGGCTAAGTCACAGACCTATCACGAGGCGAGAAAGAAATTAGAACCAGCATTTCCCTGCTTCCTGCCTCTTTAAACACACGCGCCTTAAGACAACGAGGAGCGCGGAAAAGTGTAAAAGGGCAAACAGAAACTGGGAAAGTGAGGAGTGTTGCTGCTAAATATTTCATCATCATTTCTAACTCAGAGAACTTCTAGTAAACGTATTTGCCAAAGGACTAGAGGCTGTGAAATATGAGAATTTGTTAGTTAAAAGGGACGAATATAGGTTAATAATGTGAGGTGTGCTGCTGCTAAGTGATGCTTCCATACTATTGTTAAAGAATATATGGATATTCGTTGAAAGATTAAAAGTTGTCAGAGAAATAATCTACATTAGTTAAAAAGGAAAACAACGCAGAAACAGAAAAGAGGAAAATGAGATGTGTTGCTGCTGAATAATACTTACATAATACAGTTACGTAAATAATTACAGGGAAATGTAGATTTGTTGAAGGATGAAAAAATCATATTCATTAGTTAATGAGAAAACAAAGCACAAACAGAAAAGAGAGAAGTGAAGTGTGTCGCTGCTAACCATTTCTTTTCAATACCCGAGTACGAAAAATTAAACATTTTCGTATAATTGTTGAAGGAATGTGGAGAAGTTACGAAATTATGCAATACACTAATTAAATTAGTATGCAAGAGTTTGAAGGAGTTAAATAAAGAAAGCAAAACAAACAGCAGCAGAAAGACCAGCCATTACAAGGTTGTTTGTGATAACCTTTTCATGTCAGAGGAGCTCATGTCAGAGGAGCACTGTAAGATATGTGTTGTCAGTATCCATGTGTTCATATTGTTTCCGTGTAGAATTTGTGATAAGGTGCTTCAGCGCTGCCTACACGTAAAGTATCGGCACTTCACTCCACTACAGCCCCCAGCAGCGTGTAATTACAGTCAATGAGGACAAATCAACGAAGAAAAACATAAAAGGGTAACAGAAAAGCCAAGAGTCAGACAATCCATAACTGTAGCAGAGGATGAGTTAGTGGGAGGTAAAGTGCCACTAATTACATGGTTTCGCTCTAACTACGTAATTGCCGTGTTGACAAGAGTTAGAGAGGAGCGCACGCCACGCTACGAGGAAACTAACGTACACAGTGTCAGTTTTGTTATTATTATCATTATTATCGTCATTGATTATTATTATTATTATCATTATTATTATTATTATTATTATTATTATTATTATTATTATTAGCAGCAGCACAGTAGTAGTAGTAGTAGTAGTAGTAGTAGTAGTAGTAGTAGTAGTAGTAGTAGTAGTAGTAGTAGTAGTAGTAGTAGTAGTAGTAGTAGTAGTAGTAGTAGTAGTAGTAGTAGTAGTAGTAGTAAAAGTAGCACTAGTTCCATATGTATTATTAAATTTCATATTGTTTAGAGCTTCACTGATTTTACTTCTGCACTCTCACTTCAAATTAATAAAAAATACACCTTTCTCTCTCTCTCTCTCTCTCTCTCTCTCTCTCTCTCTCTCTCTCTCTCTCTCTCTCTCTCTCTCTCTCTCTCTCTCTCTCTCTCTCTAATGGCCGTCTAGTTCATTAGCCGGCCTCATGGCGCCGTTCCCTCCCCCTGACTGATCGTCCTGCACAATGGACACTTATCGACACAAAAAGGGCTTCATTTACATGCATACTTTTTGGCCTTTATTGTCAATATTTCATGGGCATGCTCGTGTGTGTGTGTGTGTGTGTGTGTGTGTGTGTGTGTGTGTGTGTGTGTGTGTGTGTGTGTGTGTGTGTGTGTGTGTGTGTGTGTGTGTGTGTGTGTGTGTGTGTGTGTGTGTGTGTGTGTGTGTGTGTGTGTGTGTGTGTGTGTGTGTGTGTGTGTGTGTGTGTGTGTGTGTGTGTGTGAGTGAGTTCCTGGGTAGGTAGGGCTGTGCCTTTGTTTATCTGTATCTCTATGATTTACCAGCATTTCTTTCTTCTTCTTCTTTTGTTCTTGACCAGTAAGCAATCCAGCTGCACCTCTCCTATTTCGGGGCTCAGAGATAGATAGATAGGTAGATAGATAGATAGATAGATAGATAGATAGATAGATAGATAGATACAGACAGACAGACAGACAGACACAGAGACATATAGATAGATAGATAGATAGATATAGACAGATAGATAGATAGATAGATAGATAGATAGATAGATAGATAGACAGACAGACAGACACAGAGACATATACATACATGCATACATACATAGATATAAAGATAGATATAGATAGGTAGATATATAAAGACAGATAGATAGAGTGATTGATAAAGATAGAAACATAGACTGATACAGATAGATATAGATATATAGATCGATGTAAATATATATATATATATATATATATATATATATATATATATATATATATATATATATATATATATATATATATGATACACAGATAAATAGATAGATAAATATAAATATAACAGAAAGAAAAAAAGAGAAAGAAAAAAGGAAAGAAAAAAAGAGAGAAAACAATCAGACATACAGACAGACACCCAGCCACCCATCCAACCAGATGCCAGACATGCACAGACACACATAACGATAAAAAGGACCATTCTTATCTAGTAAATACAATGCACTGCGATACGAGATAATAAATCACACGCACACCCTCCCCTCCCACTTCCCTCAGAGAAAAAGAAACTACACATACAAAATAACGAGTTTCAAGAGATCCTCAATACACACACACACACACACACACACACACACACACACACACACACACACACACACACACACACACACACACACACACACACACACACACACACTTTTCATGCTGAATTTTCGTGGTCTGTATCTTTTTAAACCTCACTGTACTTCTGAGAGAGAGCGAGAGAGAGAGAGAGAGAGAGAGAGAGAGAGAGAGAGAGAGAGAGAGAGAGAGAGAGAGAGAGAGAGAGAGAGAGAGAGAGAGAGAGAGAGAGAGAGAGAGAGAGAGAGAGAAAGTGCCTGGCGTCAAAAGCCATGGTAGCGGTGGTGGTGGTTGTTAGAATGGATAAATATGATTATTGGAGCGAAAATATGATTATTGGATAGCTATTCTCCTGATGCTCCTCTGTTGCTGGTGTGGGTGGATGAATGAGGGCGTGTAAGAGGGTACGGAGGGCGTGGATGCTGATGAGGCGTCTTACGAGTACAGGCGTGGTGGAGGCCAGGGAAACGCTGCAGAGTTGTGATCAGTGACGTGTGGGCAAAGGGTGCGTGAGGGTGTTCCTGTAGACTAGCGGTGGGTGGAGTGTGGTGAGGATATGTAAGGAAGATGAGAGGAAAGGGGAAATACGAAGGAGATGAGAGGAGGGGGAAATGCAAAGGAGATGAGAGGGAAGGGAAATGCAAAGGGGCTGAGAGGAAGGTGCAAGACAAAGGAGATGAGGAGGAGAAATGTAAAGACGATGAAAGAAAGGGGAAATGTATAGGAGATGAGAGGAAAGGTGAAAATATAAAGGGAATTAGAGGAAGGAGAAATAATATGATGGTAACCGTGTGTGTGTGTGTGTGTGTGTGTGTGTGTGTGTGTGTGTGTGTGTGTGTGTGTGTGTGTGTGTGTGTGTGTGTGTGTGTGTGTGTGTGTGTGTGTGTGTGTGTGTGTGTGTGTGTGTGTGTGTGTGTGTGTGTGTGTGTGTGTGTATGTGTGTGTGTGTGTGCACCTTTCGACTTAAGAAATGATAAGTCACTGGTAATGAGTTGCAAAAAAAAGGATGATGACAATGACAAAGACTAGACACACAAGAGTAGAGAAGCAAAGAACGATGAAGAAATATTGTTCGATACAAACACAATCCTCTTAATGACACTAATCAGCCTTGTCCTGATCCCTTCGTTACTTGGTCTTAACGATACCGAAGGGCGCTCCTGGCTTTTCTTGCGCTACATGGCGTGGGGTAAGAAGGTGGAAGTTTACATTACAGTAAGCCTTGGAATTTGTTTTTTACCTCGTAGTTTTCAAGAGTATCCCCAGTAAATTAAGGACAAAGACGATGTTCATCCTTAATCTGTTGGGGACATATATTATGCTTCTTATATTTTAAATTCTACATAGTAACATTAAATGAAATCACGGAATTACAAAACAAGAAGTGTAGCGAAGAGCTGGAGATCAGATAATTATATATATAAAAAAAAAAAAACATAAGACATTTGTAGTTCCTGGATCAAGTGCAGAGAGGAAACGGCTTGAAAGAGACTGTTTACTAAGAAGAGTAGAGGAAGAAAAAGAAAACGTCAGAAAATTAAATTCATGGATAGTTTGCTGGAAAATATGAGTGTAAAATACTGTGTAGCAGATGTTGTGAGGATGGCTGACGAGAGGGAGGAGTGGAGGGCCACGATCCCCTACCTCACAAGACTGGGACTCCGATAAATAGTAAAGTTAGTTTACTTTCAGGCAGAAGTTGAGCAACATACCACACGCACACATTTACAATCAAATCCCTTACATCTGCCAAAAAAATCTATAAACTGATACGTTTAGTAATGAGACTGGAAGCAAATTACATGAGTTCACACTGAAGGACAAAGCAAAACAAAGCGAGTTCACAAGATCAAGACGTGACCATGACAACACCAACCATTAGAATCCTACATAAGAGATCGGCATAGCGTGTGTGGTGAAGAAGTCTACGAAGAAAACATGAGATACAAGATACAGAGAGAGAGAGAGAGAGAGAGAGAGAGAGAGAGAGAGAGAGAGAGAGAGAGAGAGAGAGAGAGAGAGAGAGAGAGAGAGAGAGAGAGAGAGAGAGAGAGAGAGAGAGAGAGAGAGAGAGAGAGAGAGAGAGAGAGAGAGAGAGAGAGAGAGAGAGAGAGAGAGAGAGAGAGAGAATCAAAATAATCACCATGCACAAGAAAAGCTATACAAAAAAAAAAAAAAAAAAAAAAACACACATGGAAGAAGAAGAAAAGGAGGAACGAGAGAAACACCACCAGTTCGTAAGACATTATTATTCCGCATAAAAATATAATCAAACACCAAGAGAATCCTACATCACAGTTATTAACCATTACCACTGAATGATGAAGCAATAAACTTATATAAACTCTCCGGGTAGTAACTGAAGGCCATAGCTATTGTATTGTGCCATCGAGTTTATTATTACCGATGCAATAAGTATAGGTGGCTTCGGTAAAAATGAATTACAGTTAAATTAGAAATCTGAGTAATGGTGTCCCTGTGAATGAGGAAGCGAGGTATTGGTGCAGGAGAAAGGCAAGAGTGAAGGGACATTAGTTGGAAAATAAACTGTATTTGTTTAGTGGGGGTAAAATGTTATTGGTTTTAGAAAGAGAAACATAAGGAAAATAATTCGCAAGGGGAGAACTATAAATGGTGAAAGTGCAAAACAATATAAAAATCAATAAATCAGATAGGAATATTTAAGATGGAGATGGAGAAAAAACAAGGACACACACACACACACACACACACACACACACACACACACACATACAGTGATATGTCAGTTACTAAATTTTAAAGATTTGTGGATGTGGAAGCGGAACCGGATACATTCTTCTCCAACTGCAGTTGTGGATAAGATTGAGATGTTGAAATATTAATATTTGCGGATGCGGATGCGGTTGCGGATTTCTTTTACCTCCATATCCGCGGCTGCGAATGCGGATATTTTTTTCCAAATATCACAGTAATACAAAGTGCGCCGTATTCCCCACACAACTCCAGAGAGGAAAGAAAGATGAAAGAAAAACATACGCAAAAAAAAAAAAAAACAGAAAAGGATATATGATAAAATAAGCAAAAAAACGTATAATATATTTCGAGAATGTAGCGAGCGATGGAGAGTACACGGGGGCAAAGACATCGAAGGAGCGTGAGTGGGAAGGGTAGGATTGGGGAAGGAAAAAAAAAGGATTAGGGGAAAGGAAAAGAGGAGTACCTATTCCCCATTACTTTCTCTCTTCCTCATGTTCTTCACTCACCCCTCACCCTTCCTTCTTATATTTATTTTCTCTACCTTCTTCCCGTACGCCCATCCTCCTCCTCCACCTATCCTCCACTTCCTTACTCCGAGTATTCTCCTTCCTTCGTTACGGACTCCCTCCCTCTTTTCCACAATACCTCCTTTTCTCCCCCTGCTCCTCTCCTCTCCTTTCCTCTCGTTTTGTCTCGAAACTCCCTCCTTCTCACTTCCTCTTCCCTATCTGTCCAAGAAAGAGGGACAAGGGAGTGACACCTCGCTCTCTGCCCCTCACTTATTCCAAACCATTTACTCTCTCTCTCTCTCTCTCTCTCTCTCTCTCTCTCTCTCTCTCTCTCTCTCTCTCTCTCTCTCTCTCTCTCTCTCTCTCTCTCTCTCGAATAATTCCATTGTCATTCTCAGTCAGTCCCAATCAGTCCCCAGAATTGTTCTTACTCATTCACTCTCACACTTCATATTTCGCTAACTTTCACACGCACTCACGCTTGCGTTCTCTCACTCACGTTGACTCTCATTCTAACTAGCACTTACTCCCATCCCCACTCTCAATTTCATTTACATTCACTCTTAAATTTTCACTTATTTTTCATAATGAATCCCAAGGTTTTCTACTTCATCCTGAGTTCCTCACGCTTATTCCCACTTATTCCTTAATATCCACAGCCATTCTCACTCTATTAATCTCTCGGCTCACGCTTACTTTCCACTCAACTCATTCACGCATACCAACACTCACTCAAAGCTATGCTAATTCAACTCACAAGCTTATGATTCTCTCTCTCTCTCTCTCTTTCTCTCTCTCTCTCTCTCTCTCTCTCTCTCTCTCTCTCTCTCTCTCTCTCTCTCTCTCTCTCTCTCTCTCTCTCTCTCTCTCTCTCTCTCTCTCTCTCTCTCTCTCTCTCTCTCTCTCTCGTAAACACTCTGTTGTTGTCCCAATACTTAAGTCAGGTAACCAAAAAGAGCCTCAAAGTTACCATCCTATATCTCTTTTATCTGTCGTGTCCAAGTTATTGGAAAAAAGTCATTACTTCCCAACTCACCCAGTATTTGAAGACAAAATCACCCCAAGCAGTACACAGCATGGCCTCTGGTCCACCTTGTCAACTGACTCCGCTCTCTTCATATCAATTATTTATCTGGTGATAAGTGTAAGTGGTCAACGACTTGATAATCCCATTGACGTCATCTTCAGCGACCAATAGCAGGTCGCCAGGTCAAACAGGCCATAGAAGACAGGTGCTAGACCTAGCCGAGGTATGGGTGATTGGTGAGGAGCACAGGCAGTGTGTGGAAAGCAGTCTAATAGTGGAGAAGGGTGATGCGGATCATCCTAGCTGCGAGTTGAGTAGGTGAGTTAGTTGACCATATATTTGAGTAAAACAGTAATATCGTACGTTTATCGACTGGCATGTGTGTCCAGTTAAATCTTATATTTGTGATTATGGGTTAGGTGTGATCGCTTTAGGAGTTTGACAAAACTGTTGTGTTTCAGCAAATGTTTGATTGTTTTGCTGCTTAGTTGTTTCCCATTTGAAACCCAGTTACCGCAATAAAAGGTGTGTACGTCCATTAACCAATAGTTTCTTTTTATGTAACTAGGCTTGTCATAACTTGCTTTCAAAAATTATAGCTTTTAGTGCTCAATGACTTGTAATGTGACTCGTCAAATTAGCTATTATCATAATTTTGTTCGTTATTGTATATTTGAAAAGGTGATTTGGTTTGACAACGTGCTTGTATTGCAGTTCACGCTACTCAATAAAGAACTGAGGCCAGTCGGGCTATATTGTCATCCTGGGCTGGGACAGCAACACAAACACTCTCTCTCTCCCTCTCTCTCTCGCTTTCAGTCCCTCATTCGTCCTTACAAACAGGCACACAATATTTCCCCACCCCCTCTGTACATTTTCAGTTTGTTAACTGCCTAAAGAATAAACAATTTATTATTATTATTATTATCATCATTACACACCACACCCGCAGCATCCGCGTTCCTTTAACACAGCGGCGGAGGCGGAATTTTTGTCCCCTGTAAATGCGGCTGCGGATATTGATGAGGATCTTTTGTTGTATAATAATAAAATAATAGCAGCATTCATGAAATTCTAATCATAAAACTGTTCATCTCATGCAAAAGTCTTGTCACGGATGGATTAGTCAAAAGGAATATATATTTAAGAAAGGATTCCATCATAAAACCGACATCTAGATTTATGAAAAGAGAAAAAAATAAATAAAAAGGCAATTTAAAAAAGCTTCTGCAATTTCTGGAAGAACTCAGGTGATTCCGTGAAGCCACTCAGACCGTCCATGCAATAACCGCAATAGAGGGAACCAATTACATTGTGTTCTTAAGATATTGTTTTCATTTTATTTCTCCAGATACAATTACTTCATGGAAAACCCCAAAACACACGTGGCTTTCAGGAATACAAGTAATTTAGGAGATCAAAGACAGATGGAAAATTAAGTAAATATATACAGGTAATTTAAATATATACCGGTAATTTAGGAGTTCACAGATAGATAGAAAATTAAATAAATGTGAAGGGTAACGATTCTTTTTAATTATCACTAACACCACAAATTACACAACAATAATAATAATAATAATAATAATAATAATAATAATAATAATAATGTTTAATATTAATAATAATAATAATAATCATCATCATCATCAACAACAACAGCCACTCTAATTCCACTTGGTCAATTTTTACGACTCGTCTCTATCGGCTGCTCGTTTATTCCACGCCATCCTAACAAAAACTTCGTGTCTTTTTTCTTTTTTTTTTCATTTAATTCTCCAACAGTTAAAAAAAAAATAGATGAAAAATAAGACATGATATGCAGAACAGAGTCTAACTGCTCTGTATCCCTTGTCCTCTCCTCTAAATAACACGGTGTCTATTCACATCTCATCTCTATTAGCTACTCATCTTTTCTACTCCATTCTACTCAAACATCCTTCCTCATTCCTTCATGTAGTTCTCTCTCTATTATCTGTCCTTTGTCCTCTATAGAAGTGTCTTTAAAATAAAACATTATCTAAAGTGGCTATATATTTAATGTGCCACTCTGAATGTTGTTTGTCTGTTCTCCATGGCTTGTGTTGTGTAGAAGTGTGTCTAAATAAAACATTATATAAGGTGCCAATAAATTTACTGTGTCATCCTGAAGATTGTTTTATGTTCCACTACAAGAGAAGACTGCCAAAATAAAACTATGTCAATTTGAAGTAAAGAAAGAGTTAACGACACACACAAAAGACAGGGGGGACAGCACACCATCTGCCATGCATCTTTCAGTCCTCTTTCCCTGTAACAATGACCCACTTTCACCTGTGCAAAACTATTCATGGTCTCTCTTTTTGCTGTTCTTTTGTCTGGCCACAGCTTTCCTCAGCTCCCAGTCTTCCTCGCCCCCTCCACTCCCTCCCTTCCCTTCGGTCAAGTGGAACTTAAAGCAAATATCAGTGTATGTTATTTCCTCCAAAGCGTGAGATTTTTCCTGTTCGGTATTCATATGTTTTTTTTTTTATGTACTGTACGTGAATATGTATGCCAGTGCTCTCTCTCTCTCTCTCTCTCTCTCTCTCTCTCTCTCTCTCTCTCTCTCTCTCTCTCTCTCTCTCTCTCTCTCTCTCTCTTTTCCTGATGCGTTATTCTGTTCAGTGCTCTACACATTTTTTTTTTTTTTGTCGTGTCTCCCTCCTTTTATTCCTTTCCTCTACCTCCTCCTCCTCCTCCTCCTCCTCCTCCTCCTCCTCCTCCTCCTCCTCCTCCTCCTCCTCCTCCTCCTCTTCCAGGTCACGGCTTCCCCTCCCTGACCTAGTAGTGTCCTTTGCTTCTTAACTTTCCACGTTTATTTCCTCCTTTATCCTTTCCCCTCACCGATTCTTCCCCATTCATCTCTTCCCTCCGGCGGCCATTCCTCCTCTTGATTCCCTGGGCCCTCTCTCCTTCCTTTCCTCCTCCTCCTCTTCCTTCTGGCCCTCCTCCCTTACCCTTAAGCTTCTCCTTTCTCTCCAGACCTCTCAATATCCCGTTACCCTCTCACACACACTCCCTTCCCCTGTATCTCTCTCTCTCGCCTCCCTTTCCAATCCTCTTCTAACCCTGTATCTCACTCCTTGTCCTCCTCTTCCTCCTCCTCTTCCTGCTTGTCTTCCCTGCTTCCCCTCCCCTCCCTGTAGGTGTCAGGATGATGTAGAGGAGTGTTCCGTGCCCCTCACGATGCCTTCCTCCTCTGAATTGCAAATGCCTCGATCGTAAACGAATGCATATGTTGAACGGTGGCGGGGCGGCGCGGGTGAGTTAGGGCGGCCGCTCAATTTTGGTGAGTTGTTTTGATAAAGTACGGACGGTGTGTGTGTGTGTGTGTGTGTGTGTGTGTGTGTGTGTGTGTGTGTGTGTGTGTGTGTGTGTGTGTGTGTGTGTGTGTGTGTGTGTGTGTGTGTGTGTGTGTGTGTGTGTGTGTGTGTGTGTGTGTGTGTGTGTGTGTGTTGCGCTTGACTCCCTCCTCCTCTCCTCAAAGTTGTCGTTTGTTTTGTTAAGTTTTGTTTGTTATCGCTTCCTGTGTTATTTACGTACATACACACACACACACACACACACACACACACACACACACACACACACACACACACACACACACACACACACACACACTAGAGACGCGCTTCTTTTTTTTTGTGGGGGGCGGGGAGAGTGGGAGGGGGGTGAGTGGGTATGAAAAATGCCTAATAGCTATCAATGTCTTACACACAATATCGTTCAGAATGTTTACGTCTTCTATATATATTGCTTGTCACTGGGAGGGGAACGAAGTAAGTGGACACCTGTGTGTGTGTGTGTGTGTGTGTGTGTGTGTGTGTGTGTGTGTGTGTGTGTGTGTGTGTGTGTGTGTGTGTGTGTGTGTGTGTGTGTGTGTGTGTGTGTGTGTGTGTGTGTGTGTGTGTGTGTGTGTGTGTGTGTGTGTGTGTGTGTGTGTGTGTGTGTGTGTGTGTTCAACTCCCCCAGTGCGGACAGACTAGGGTTCGGAAAGATGTTGGGGAGGAACCTTCGCTTTCACTTTCCCACATATTTCGATTCGATACTGTGGCTTATTACAAACAAGATCATTAGAGCTGCATAACCTTATTTATTTATTTATTTTATTTATTTATTTATTTATTTATTTATTTTATTTATTTATATATTTTTCATTTATCTTTTGTCTGTGTGTGTGTGTGTGTGTGTGTGTGTGTGTGTGTGTGTGTGTGTGTGTGTGTGTGTGTGTGTGTGTGTGTGTGTGTGTGTGTGTGTGTGTGTGTGTGTGTGTGTGTGTGTGTGTGTGTGTGTGTGTGTGTGTGTGTGTGTGTACTTTACGTATGACACATTTTGAGATTTCTGATCTGTGATGACCATGACATAAAAGCTTCAATACCGGCATGAACGATGTACTGAGTGCGCTGTAGTTACGCTCTTGTTAGAGGCAATACAAGTGGAACGCCCTGGTTTGATACAATGCAGTACTATTAACATCATGTCAACTAAATTTTGGATGCTGCTTCTTTACCGTTCTTATGAGACTGACACTCTAATGGGCCTTTTTTTCTCTCTTTTGCTGCCCTTGGTCAGCGTCCCTCTTCTATAAAAACAACTTTTCATGCAATATAAAATCAAAATGTATGGTAAGATGCTTCATAAGTGCAAGGTTGTCGGTATTCCATGGGCACTTAATGTCACTTGTAATCTGTAAAGTTTTGTAAGATTCTGTACTGCTTTTCTACTTCAGGTGACCTTGCCCGTTATTTCAAGGCTCAAGGTGAATATTAAAGTTCTGTGCACGTGATGTCTTTTCTCTGGATGGCTCAAGTTTCTTAATTTATTGTTACGCAGTTTCCGTTCGTGAGATTTTTATTATCATTTTTTTTTTTTCGTTCCTTTACTTTAAATACTATTTGTACATGGCCTCACATATGGCTATTATTGCTTCCGTGTGAATGCCGTTCTTTTTGTCTATGAATTGTTTTTGTTCAAGGTAAGCTGTGGCCGATTGACTGTATGTATGTATGTATGTATGAATGTTTGTATGTATGTATGTATGTATGTATGTATGTATGTATGTATGCATGTGTCCATTGACGTCTATCTGTAACTGTGTGTGTGTGTGTGTGTGTGTGTGTGTGTGTGTGTGTGTGTGTGTGTGTGTGTGTGTGTGTGTGTGTGTGTGTGTGTGTGTGTGTGTGTGTGTGTGTGTGTGTGTGTGTGTGTGTGTGTGTGTGTGTGTGTGTGTGTGTGTGTGTGTGCGATCCCTCCCGTTCAGCTTATCCCTGTCAGTTACCAACCATATGCAAATCCATTTTTTTTACGTTATAGTTCATCATTTTCCTACAAACCCTGCTACTGTTTCGGTAATCCTCCTCCTGTAGAGCTGTGATTTACTCCCAACAATTTCCCGTTCGATCTCTGTCCGCCCATCACGCCCACCCCGGATCACACCACGCATCATTTCCTATACATTACAATACGATTCTTCATAATTTACCCCTGGTCAAAACAAAGGGGATAAAAAAAAACAAGGCCCATCAGAGATTAATTTTACCGATATACATACATAGCTTTTTTTTCACCCTTTTTTTTTCCTTTTTTCTAGCGGAACTTAGGCAATCAATCACGATTTAGTTCAGGAAAAAAATAATACTGATGTGTATGATAAATAATGGTACACTCACGTACATCAGAATAATATGGTCCATTACAATCTGTATCATTCTTTGCTGGCCACTGTATTGTGTTCCGTCCCCCATCCCTCACCTAGCCCTCCCCTACCCCTCTCCTATCCCTGCCCAACCCCTACACGCCCACAGAACGGGCGGTGGTAAAAATGCATTAGTTTGTTGCTTTTGTTTGCACGAGAGAGAGAGAGAGAGAGAGAGAGAGAGAGAGAGAGAGAGAGAGAGAGAGAGAGAGAGAGAGAGAGAGACGGGGGGGGAATGGGGGTGGCAGAGATTGATAACATTGCGACATACTGGAATGGTCAGACAGACCTGCACACAAACAAGTAAAGGATATAGTCACAAATAAATATATAAATCTAAAAAAAATAAATAAATAAATAAGGGCACTGATAACGAGCCACAAGGATAGAGAGCGAGATTAAGGCACCCAGAGAGACAAACAGGCACATTTATGGATAGGGTAGAGAAGGCCACAAAAAGCATATATACCAAAAAAAGATGAGACATATGAACACAAAATGCGGAGAAAAAAGAGGAGCAAACAAATTTGGACTGTCAGACAAACGGGGATGCATACTTACTGACAGACAACAGACAGAGAGGGAGAGAAAGAAAAAGAATCGTCATGGAAAACAGATACAAACAGATATATCGACATGGAGAGAGTAAAAGATTGACATAGGCATAGATAAAGAGTGAAAGGATGAGACGGTTAGACAGACCGGCAGACATGTAGCCAGTCAAACAGGAGAATGATGGAAAGCCACCTATAAACAGAAAAAAAAGGATTCAGAAACAGACATATGGAAAGACAAAGTAACAGATAGGGAGGATCAGACATATACACAGGGAAGATGAGACATATAGGCAACCATAGAGAGAAGCAGACAGGCAGAGGACAGAAAGCCACTTACACAAAAAATAAATTTGAACAGGATAGATAGATAGACAGATGCAGAGAGAGAGAGAGAGAGAGAGAGAGAGAGAGAGAGAGAGAGAGAGAGAGAGAGAGAGAGAGAGAGAGAGAGAGAGAGAGAGAGAGAGAGAGAGAGAGAGAGAGAGAGAGAGAGAGAGAGAGAGAGAGAGAGAGAGATTACATAAGTATATACTACACACATACATACATACATACATACATGCAATCAAACACACATTCGTTACTGACCACAAATTGTAATTAAGCATAAAATCACATTAGCTGAAACAATAAAGCAATGATATTTACACAGACATACGTACAGAGAGAGAGAGAGAGAGAGAGAGAGAGAGAGAGAGAGAGAGAGAGAGAGAGAGAGAGAGAGAGAGAGAGAGAGAGAGAGAGAGAGAGAGAGAGAGAGAGCGTCACCATATTGCAAACCGGAACTATTCGCCCATCTGGTCCCATGAACATGAAAGACAACGTTTTGAATACATTTCACTCTTTCCTTTCTCTCTCTCTCTCTCTCTCTCTCTCTCTCTCTCTCTCTCTCTCTCTCTCTCTCTCTCTCTCTCTCTCTCTCTCTCTCTCTCTCACCTGAAAACAAGAGGATATAACTTTATTGAAACGGGTCACACACAGAAAACGGAACTTGGTGCTGTGGTATGCGAGTTATTTGAGGGCACGGTTCGATATTCGATATGCCGAGGTGGATGGCTTCGTGCTGAGGTGGATGAAGTTGCGATAAAGAGGACGGGATATTCATGGAGTGGATTAAGGCACTGACAAGATGGATTCGGTGGTGGTAAGGCAGTTGTGGTCATGTTAGAAGGTTTAAGTCAGTCATGAGTCGATTTTAAGAGGGTCGTAAATCAATTGTGGGTTACTCATAAGTTATTAGTCACTTGTAAATCTGTTGTCAATTCATGAGTCAGCCATGGGTTAGTAAGTAGGTTGTAAGTAAGTCAGCTGTAAGTCGTGAGTCAGTTAGAAGTCGATGGTAAATTAGTCTTAAGTTAGTCTTATCACTTGCAAGTCTGTTTAAATCAGTCGTAAGTCATAAGTCAGTCGTAAGTCAGTCATTAGTCAATCATTAGTTAGTCGTTAGTCAGTCGCAAGTCAATGATCATTAGTCTTGTCTGTTGCAAGTCCATCACAAGTCAGTCAGTACTGGGTCCACCGCATATTAGTTGCAAGTCAATCAAAGTAAGATAAAGTAAGTAAAGCAAGCCTAAGTCATTCCTAAATCATTCCTAAGTAAGTCCACAGTAAAGCTGTCGCAATTCAGTCATAGGTCTGTAGTACTCCCAAGTCAGCCTTAAGTCAGTCATAACTTCGCCGTGAAGTCACCTATACGTCAATGGAAAGGCAATCATAAGCTCTCCATAAAATCGACCCTAAATTCCCCATAAGGCAGTTGTAATTTGGTTGTAATTCCAAGGCCGTAACAAGACGCATATTACCGCATAGTTGAAGCATGTCCCAGTGAATACTTACCATGGCAGGGGATGTGTGACTTTGGCGGCTTGCAAGGCGGTCAAGGCCGCTTGAATGTGTGGAAGATTATGTGACGAGGGCGAGGAAGGGAGAAGTGGAGTGGTTGGATAATAGCTGGGAGCATAATGGCTGACGGGAAGTTCTTGGAAACCTGTCCAGAGAGAGAGAGAGAGAGAGAGAGAGAGAGAGAGAGAGAGAGAGAGAGAGAGAGAGAGAGAGAGAGAGAGAGAGAGAGAGAGAGAGAGAGAGAGAGAGAGAGAGAGAGAGAGAGAGAGAGAGAGAGAGAGAGAGAGAGAGAGAGAGAGAGAGAGAGAGAGAGAGAGCAGTGTTACTTTAATGTGCTTAAAAAACAGTCCTAAGTGTCACAGCTAAGACCACCATTTTTCATCATCTTTTCTTCAATATTATATCAGTTTTAATTAAAAAGATGAGCGAAGACAAAGACAAATACAAACACAAACCGTGGAATACAAACTAAACAGCCATTGAGGATTAAATAAAGAGGCCTGCCCTTCTCTATTAATCGCTGAAATCCCACACACAGAGGTCGCACCGTTGCTTTGGGAATAAAGTTGCCTTCCCACAGGCCATTATTTTGGGAACAGACCACACATTTCAAGTAAAAAGTAACATAATTACATGTATTTTCAATTACGTGAAGTTGTTTATATGGTTTATATGGTTGTTTGTTTGTTTGTTTGTTTGTTTGTTTGTTTTTTGCTTTATTTAAGTCTGTTATCAGACTGTATACATGACTAAGAGCGGAAGCTTATTAGCATTGCGCTCTTTTACAATTAAAGTTTGTGATGGAATACTAATTATAATTGTATATCTGTATGCACATCAAAGTCAATGCTTGATGTCCCTTAAGGTCAATGGAATCAATGCAACACATATACTCCAGCATTTGTTAGCGCTTAATATTAACAGGTTTTTCCACAGTTGTTGCTTCTCCCGAGCGAGCACATTCACACTCGCCACGGTTTGTTGTACGATTACCAGTGCATAGCAGAGGTCACCTTCGAGGCTCCGCGCTGAGCGGCTTCCCTCATGTTGTTGCATCCTGTGTAAAACGGGGACACCAAAATTGCATTGCATATTCTACTGCTGGCCAGGCATAACCAAACAGTTGAATGGAGTTAGGATCAATTTTTACTTTTTTTTTTATCCAAATATTTATCTATAATACTAAAATAATAGAGTTTAGCTTCCTATTAACTTAACTCGAAGCTTCATTACACTGCTAGGAAAATGTTGACGTCTCATGCGACAAGAAACGACGCACACTGACACAAGCACCTGCCCGTACATAGACACAGACAGACATGGAAACAGGGAGTGTCTGTGGTTGTCAGCGAGGCAGCGACACAGCGGCGAATAAGTGAAACATCGACTACTCTGGCTCTGGCAACGAACGCCCGCAGTTCTATGTGACAGCCCCAAGCATCTGCCGCAGCAAGCCCGTGTTTGTGTCTGCATACAAGAGAACTCAGCTGTCAAGTACGTCATTATCGATGTGTGTGTGTGTGTGTGTGTGTGTGTGTGTGTGTGTGTGTGTGTGTGTGTGTGTGTGTGTGTGTGTGTGTGTGTGCGTGAGTGCGCGGGTGTGTGTGTACGAGTATGTGTGTGTGTGTGTGTGTATGTGTATGTGTGTGTGTGTGTGTGTGTGTGTGTGTGTGTGTGTGTGTGTGTGTGTGTGTGTGTGTGTGTGTGTGTGTGTGTGTGTGTGTGTGTGTGTGTGTGTGTGTGTGTGTGTGTGTGAGAGAGAGAGAGAGAGAGAGAGAGAGAGAGAGAGAGAGAGAGAGAGAGAGAGAGAGAGAGAGAGAGAGAGAGAGAGAGAGAGAGAGAGAGAGAGAGAGGGAGGGAGGGAGGGAGGGAGGGAGGGAGGGAGGGAGAGAGAGAGAGAGAGAGAGAGAGAGAGAGAGAGAGAGAGAGAGAGAGAGAGAGAGAGAGAGAGAGAGAGAGAGAGAGAGAGAGAGAGAGAGAGAGAGAGAGAGAGAGAGAGAGAGAGAGAAGGTGGGGGGAGGGAGGGAGGGAGAGGGAGGGAGGGAGGGAGAGGGAGGGAGGGAAAGAAAGCGAGAGGGAGGGAAAGAGAGCGAGAGAGGGAAAGAAAGAGAGAGAGAGAGAGAGAGAGAGAGAGAGAGAGAGAGAGAGAGAGAGAGAGAGAGAGAGAGAGAGAGAGAGAGAGAGAGAGAGAGAGAGAGAGAGAGAGAGAGAGAGAGAGAGAGAATTACACACACAGTCTGATCTCTCTGAACTACCCTCGTCTCAAATCTTGCAACACAAATGGCACACATCCTTTACTGAATCACTCACGTAAATGTACATGCATCTTTTAGTCGCGCAGTGCATCAGGTCGCCTCACTGCAGCCTGACACACATCCAGACTGTGCTGTTGGTGCAGAATTATTAAACAAGGTGTACTCGTATGTCTGACATTAGGTGACATTTACCTTTTTTTTTTCTCTCTCTGTCATAAGTCTCATTAATGTTATGAGAACACATCTCTTTGCGGTCTTTTTTTTTATTCTTTTCCTGCAACAAAAATTTTGAATTTTAATGAAAACAGTGCAGAGCAAATAAGAAATGCAACAATGAAATCTATATAATCATTACAGGAAATTAAGACTATGTCGAGTTTAATAAAGAAAAAAACAACAGATAAGAAACCTAAAAAAACAAAACAAAAAAAGAATAAAGAAAAGCTGTGTCGACATTAACATACCAAACATTTTTCCTTTCCTTTACAATCAGCAAACTGAAAAAAAAATCACAAATTACGAATAAAAATCAATCACTTTTCGAAGGTCACACACGGATACGTATTTCAATCACACCAGTGCTGCCAAAAGAGTCACTACCCGGGAAGTTGTTCAGATATCAGACGCCGCCATCCAGATTGCCCAGTGCCGTATCAATCAGACTCACCTGCTGAAGTCTCTCCATTGTCTGTGTCACCTGAGGCCTCTTGCCGCTGAACTCGGTAATAAAGGACATGCTGCATCCGATACTTGACATTTACTCCTCGACACATACCAGGCAAGCTCTGAAATCCTGCTCATATTTAAGTTTTGACTCAGCAGTTGTCTGTCTCTCCGGTGAAGACGGCGTGACTGCTCATTCCAACGACACCTGCTTATTTTAGTGAGTAACGTTTGATTCTGGTTGTCATTGAAGGAAAGACGTCACAACACTGATCTTGGAATGACCTTCAAGTGTCGATGATTCAAAACAAATTGCCATATCTCTCTCTCTCTCTCTCTCTCTCTCTCTCTCTCTCTCTCTCTCTCTCTCTCTCTCTCTCTCTCTCTCTCTCTCTCTCTCTCTCTCTCTCCAACAATGCAATAAATGTCAGTGTGTAAATTTACCATGATATTACTTAAACAATTACCCACTGACGTGAATTACTGAAGACTAGTTGTACCCACTTCCAAACAGAAATTTATCACTAACAGAAAAGAAACAAAGGGGAAAAAAGTATTCTAGACCTACTATTCGTAAATGTCCCCTCAAAATTTAAAGGCGAGAGATACAAAAACAAAACAAAACAAAAAAAAAACGGGTCGATGAAACTTATACACAGTCCTTATCCCTTTCACTGCTAATCATTTTTTTTATAATTTACAACTTTTAAGAGATTCATTTATTTGTACTAGAGTCTTAAAAATGCATGCTTCTGCCGTTTAGCAAAGGTGGCATTCATTTATTATTCATGATTTTTTTTCCGTGTCCATCCAAACAATCCATTTCACTCACTTCAGTGTTAGCAAAAGACTAGCATAGCAGTGAAAAGGTTAAACATTTCAAACACACGAATACAAATCTAATAAAGAAAAAACGCCACGATTAAAAAAATAAAGAAGCAAGATGAAAAGTCCCTCAGCACCGCTCCCCAAAACATCTTCGCCTTCTGCTCCACAGCATCACAATCGAATTGCAACCAATTCTAACTTCTGGCCGCCCTTCCGCCCGGCCGAGGGTGAGCCGGGGCGCCGCTGCTAACAAGACCAAGTTGCTTAAGAGCCACGACGACGCCCAACTCGCCCGGACTGTCAAGGCGGTCAAAGGAAGGGCAGGCGGCGAGAAGTTGAGGGAAGAAACGTTCCAGCCGCGTCATGGTGTGTCCGTTTCTTGGCCTCTCTCTCTCTCTCTCTCTCTCTCTCTCTCTCTCTCTCTCTCTCTCTCTCTCTCTCTCTCTCTCTCTCTCTCTCTCTCTCTCTCTCTCTCTCTCTAAACACAACACACACACACACACACACACACACACACACACACACACACACACACACACACACACATCTGCCCCAGCGCAGCCATCCCCTCATTTCCATGCCTGTCCAGGAATAAATCTCCACCACAACCTTCCTCCCTCCCTTTCCCTCCACACTCAGGCTCTCCTCTCCTCTCCTTCTT